>NC_044203.1:36641393-36941393 GCF_900880675.1 Sparus aurata | reverse complement strand
CCAAGACGACCCTTGAGAATATGTGTCGAGCACTTAAGAGTCCATGGTACACCCTCAAGAAGACCATCAGACCAATCAAGAACCCTGAAACCCTGTTCTCTGTCTGTCCACGACGAACACCTCAGAGTCCATGGTAGGCTTTTAAATATTGTTGGAAGCCATCAAGAACACATCAGGCTCGATCAAGAACCCCAAAAAACCGTCCTTTAAATAAAGTGCAAATCAAACAACCATAAAACCCACTGAGACCCTCCAGGATCCATGACGAACTCCTGGGAGTCCTGGTAGGCCAAAAAGCCATCAAGAACACACCAAGCTCAATCAAGAACCCTGGAACCCTGTGCTGATAGTCCTTCAATGACCTAAAAGTAAAAGAACACCTGACCTCAAAGCCCCAAACACTCTGTCTGAACCCAGAAACCCAATGAAGAAGCCCTGAAACCTTCCACAGAACCACACAATCTTCCATCAATCCCTAAAGTTGCAGAGGACCATTAACCTGAGGACCCCAAACCTGGTTTAGGATCTTCTGGTCTTCATTACTGTAACGCCTTTTATTCAGAGTCATCGAGAAGACCGAAAGTACCAAATATTCAAACACGCTCACGTTAAAGACACTGAAGTCATAGAAATAACTAAAATCTGCTGCCTGGATATTTTGAAATAAAGGAAATATGTCTGGATCTTCTGTATGTGGTGGTGAAGCACCGATAAACCAGAATCACTGTGAACGTACAGGCCATCATGTGACATCATAAACTGTGACGCTTTATCTTCAAAACATGCAGCAATAAAAACTTTAATAAAAGAAGAGAAACTGCTCAGCGGCGGCTGTGTCACATGCAGAGGATAAAACAAAGTTCATGTGCTGGTTCATGCGTCTGATATTCACTGCTGAGGTTTGTTATAAATCATAAATCTTCTCATTTACAAGAAATTCCTTCACATTTAAGTTTAAAGCAAAGACTTACTCACTGAGACCTAAAGGAACAGTTAAAGACACGAGACACCACATCCAGGCTTAGCTGATAGAGAAAAGTGCTGATGAATACATTTTGTTAGAACAGATAATAACACTGTGTGCGTTCAGTCCCACATGTACAATTAAGTGTCCCAGATAACCCACATTCACCATGTGCAGCGCTACAGATACGACATTTTGTACATAGATAAATAAATATATTAATGTACAATGTCTACCGAATGAACAAGAAAGCACAAACAGTTAAGAATGTGTTGCAGTCAGCATATCACAAAGTTTATACAGTTCATTCTGATGCAGAAAGTCTTTAAATTGAGCGTTTTTTCAAGGGAGTCTGGTGACTTTCTTCATTTTTTTCCGTTTACTAGATTTGTAAACTTTGACGTGTTTTGTCATCAATATGTTGATAAATGTGTTCAAAAGCTGATGGAAGGCAGGACGCCCCTCAGACATGGACAATCAATCAATCAATAAAAATCAATCAAAGTTGATCTATATAGCACCCTTAAAATGAATCAAAATACAATTCAAAGTGCTTTACAAGTGAAAAAATTTATAAATACAGTTTAGTGACTAATGCACAGCAATTGCAATAAAATGAAATGTTAAAATAATAAAATATAAAAGATAATAAAATACAAAAGATTCAAAAACAAGCTGTACCAATATAAATATTGCATGTAAAATTGTATTTAAAACGTTTAAAAAATGTGATATAAGAATAAGAATAATAAGAACAAAAGTAAAATGTCAATACAAATATTTATAAAAATATAAATAATATCCAAAATAATCTGTAGGTCAATAAAAGATTAATTATATGATAAAAACAAAATAAAGTCCTGATCATTTTTGAAGTCCAGTGTCTTGGCGGCGGTGCTGCTTCAGAACAGCAGGTGGCGATGCTGAGCTCCAGCTGTGATGTCCGACATCAGCAGAAGAAGAAGAAGAAGAAGACCCAGACGAGAACGAAGAAGAAGAAGAAGTGGAGGCGGAAGCTGCGTCGCTGGTGCTGGACGCGGAGCTGCCAGCTGGACTTTTTATTGACTGGACCGACAGAAGCAGCGTGTGGCGTCTGTTCGTGTCCCCGGTGCTGCTGCAGCCGCGGAGGGGCCGCTCGGTGATGAACAACCGGAGGGTCTGAACCCGGAAGAAGAAGAAGAAGAAGATAAAGAAGAAGAAGAAGAAGAAAAGAAGAATCAGTCAGCTCAGTGAGTGTGAACATTAATCTTGCTGTTTGCTCCTGTTGATCCGGCTGAACCAGGATCAGGCCTGAGCCCAGACACACAGCTAACACCAACTCACAGCTAATAACATCAATATTAACAATAACTAACACCAACTCACAGCTAATAACATCAATATTAACTAATATTAATGACATTAACTCACTTTAACTAACACTAACTAACAGTTAATAACATTAATATTAACAATAACTAACACTAACTCTCATTAACTCACATTAACATTAACTAACAGCTAATATTAACATTAAAATTAACATTAACTCACATTAACTAACATTAACTAACACTAACATTTACTCACATTTACTCACATTTACTCACATTAACTCACTTTAACTAATATTAACTAACACTAACATTAACTCACATTAACTCACATTAACTCACTGGTCTGTAGTTGTTATAAAGTATTTGGCTGAAGTTTTAATGTCATGCTGATTTGTACTTTCACTGCCTTCCAGAGGGAACTATTACAGTTCTTTTTACTCTATTACATGTTATCTGTTACCTGTAGTTACCTTGTAGATGAGAGATTTAAAAACATATAATGAGTCAAACATAACACTTTGTTTTACAGGAAATTATACCACTCAACAGTAAAAGCAGCGATGGAGTGTAATTAATTACATGACCCTTTCCAATACACCACATGTTGGATGCACATATTGTACTTTTTACTCCGCTACATTTATGTGTTCACTTTAGTTACTAGTTACTAAAGTTACAAGTTAGGCTGATAATTGCATAAAAGAAGCTTGTCTGCAACCAAAACAGGAAGAGGCACTGTTTTCTCCAGTCACTGTTCTCAGGTCACAACAAAACAACTGGAATAACTGTGGAAACTCTACAAAACTCTGCAGAGGAAAAAGAAAAAGCCTCCTGGAGTGAAGGAGAGCGATAGAAAGAGTGAACGGACGGTTCACTGGATGGAGAGCATCTGTTCGAAGCATCGAAGTCTGTTTCCCTGTGTTTCATCTCACCACGGCGACTAGAGATGCTAAAACTTTTCTTCCACCTGTTCCTTTAAGCCATAAACACAGGCGAGAGAATGTACCACCTGAATGTTCTCTGTTGACCCTCAGGGCTTCTGTACATTTCTGTTACTGATGCCCGTATATATATCTGATATATAATATGGTCCGATGTGTCAGTCGGCCTCTTCGTGCTTTGCCGTATCAAGTCTTTAGATCGTTCTGATGGAGATTAATGAAGAGAGGGACAGAAGAAGATTTCTGATCCTGACCGTCAGTCGAGTTTGAACCTTTTTTTTTTTAAGTTTATCAGCCTTCAGTGTCTCTTTATTATTCAGTCCCTGTGAACCCGGAGAAACGGAGGTGAAGGTGGAGCGAGCTGGAAACACGTTCAGCAGCTTATCAGGTTTCTATTCAGTCAGACAGGCCGAGCATGTGTGTGTGTTTGCAGGTGTGTGTGTTTGTGGGGGTGTGTGTTTGCAGGTGTGTGTGTTTGTGGGGGTGTGTGTTGGCAGGTGTGTGTGTTTGTGGGGGTGTGTGTTGGCAGGTGTGTGTGTTTGTGGGGGTGTGTCTACCAGGATATCCTCCTCCAGTGTTGCGTCAGCGGCTCGATCAGGATCTCACACTCTCTTTGTTCTGCTCTTTACTTTCTCACACTTGACTGTCTCGTGTCCCACGTGCAGCTGATGATTGTTTTCATTCTGGATTCATGTGCTGATTTATTGAATCAACAAACATCGACTGCTTGGTGAAAATAGTGAGAAATATGCGTGGACCTTTACGTTCCTACAACGAGGTCACAACGCAACGTGTTTCTCCAGAACTGAGTTACATGTTGTCAATAAAATATAGAGAAAGAGAAGAAGGAGGAGGAAAAGACAAAGAAGGAAGAAATGAAATGATCAATTATCTTATCTGTGTCAGCCAGGAGAAGCAGGTGATGATCAGTTATCAGAATCAGCTGGAAACCGTCTGTATGTTTGTCCTTAATTCAAATGATTTAAAGAAAAAACAGCAAGTCTTCATCTGTGACGCTGCAACCATCAAAAAAACATCAAAATGTTTGTTCATATATTTTCTGGCAACCGACTGATTGATTTCTTGACTGATTGTTTCAGCTGTACATGTAAAAACAGTTTGATTTATAACAGGACATCAGAGTTTATAAACTGAACTAAGTGTAGTGGAGTAGAAGTACCTCACAAGTAAATGTACTTCCTCTGTGTGTGATTGTGTTTCAGGCGATGGACGCAGAGAGCGGCGAGCTGTTTCTGGGCGGCGGCGTGGCGGCAGACAGCTGGCAGCTTGAAGCCCCGCTCTCCTGCTCCGACCTCGTCTTCTGCGGCTCAGAGAAACCCGTGCAGGACTGGGCGCTCGACCCTGGCTGTGTGAGTGTACCGGCTGTATGTGGTGCAGGTGAGGTCACCTGATGCAGTGAGTCTGACCCTGTCACTGTGTCTCAGACGCTGAACGACAGCGAACCCGAGGACGTCCTCCACGCCGTCGACCCCAACGAGGTGTTTCCCAACGGGCCGCTTGCCGACCCCTCGTCTGAGAGCGACAGCGGCATCTCTGAGGATCCTGTGGTGGAGAGTCCCGTCACCATGGTGACAGCTGTGACCACGGCGACCACCCAGCCGAACCCGGCAACCATCTACCAGGTGGTTTATGACATCAGTGGCCTGAGCGGCGTGAAGACGGAACCAGGACAAGAGAACATGATCTCCATAGAGCTCGGTGAGTGTTTGGTTCAGTCTGCGTCAAAATATAGTTCTCAACAATCCGGAGAAGTTTGTAGTAAAACTGTGATAATAAAGAAACAAATAAAATACATACACGAGTATTACGTGACTTTCAGAGCCTGATCAGACCTTAGCTGTCACTTCACTGAGACAAACAGACTCCATGTTTCTACACAAAGACAGACAGAAGTTCATGTCGAACTTCTGCTGAATTCACAAGAAGGTCCAAATAATGCAGAATGAGTCAAGGGAGTCTGGTGATGTTGTCTCCACTCAGCTGGAGTGATTCACCATTGATTGTTATTCCAAACGTGGACACCTTGATCGTAACCTTTTCGTGATGTCATTTCCTGTCCTGCTCAGATGATTGGAGCTCTCAGGTGTTGTTTTCAGACTCGTGCGTCGTCAACGAGCTGCCCGTGCTTCCTGCCGCTCGCCTCGACTGCAGCTCGAGCTTCATCGACCCTCCGAGTCCCGACGATGATCCGGTGAGAGTTTTGTTTTCTTACTTTACTTCCTGCTGACGGTCGAGCGTTGAGGTTTGACCTGGAGGACTGACTCTTCTTCTGCTGTTGCAGCTGTACTCAGACCTCCAGCTGACGGAGGAGGAGCAGAAGCTGCTGAGTCAGGAAGGAGTTTCTCTGCCCAACAACCTTCCTCTCACCAAGGTCAGACTGCTGAACCTCTAAACACCTCACATCTGTTTGATTTGACTTTTCGGAGGTTCACAGTATAAAAACGTTACCTGGACCTGACGGAGTGATCACAGTGTGGAGACTGATGGTGATGTAATCAAACTTTATCTGCAGGCTGAAGAAAGAATCCTGAAGAGAGTTCGGAGAAAAATCCGCAACAAGCAGTCGGCTCAGGACAGCCGGCGGAGGAGGAAGGAGTACATCGACGGGCTGGAGAGCAGGTACACAAACGGACCGACCCGTGGTTCTGGTTTCTTTAATTTTCAGATTTTCTGAACTTGGTTTGGCTGGAAATAGATAATTATTTTCTACAATTCTTTTTGACGGAACAAAAATTCATCTTGGACTTGCGAGGGGCATTTTTCACTAATTTATAATGTTGACAATTTATCGATTTATCAAGGAAATTAACGGCAATTAAATTGATTGTGTGTGTGTGTGTGTGTGTGTGTGTGTGTGTGTGTGTGTGTGTGTGTGTGCGTGTGTGTGTGTGTGTGCGTGTGTGTGTGTGTGTACAGGGCAGCAGCCTGCTCGGCTCAGAACAAGGAGCTGCAGAGGACGGTGGAGCAGCTGGAGAAACGCAACATGTAAGACCACATTTATTAATATAATTATTCTCAGTTATTGGCTGTTTAGCGGTCGAATCAAGAGGTCTGGTCTCTCAGGAGGAAGTGATGAGTCACAGGTATTAATCAGCTTTGGTTAGTGTTTTAAAGAGAAGTTGTCAGGTACGTAAGTAAAATCAAAAACACTGCTGAGCGCTGCAGCAAGATCCAGTTTCCCGCAGCAGAGGGCGCTGTTGTCTTCTTTATGTTGTCTTCCTTTTCATGTTGTCTTCTTCTTCATGTTGTCTTCTTCTTCTGTGTGTTGTCTGTAAATATTTATCTGTACTGGACCTTCTGTGATGTAAATACAAACTGAAGAACTTGAATATCTCGAGGCGACACTGTCAGATTCACTGTGTCTCTGAGACAAAGACGCAGAGCTCCATGTTGTCTTTGTCCTTTTCTGTGGTCAGATTTCTGGTAAACATGATGTGTTGTTGTTGTTCAGGTCTCTGCTGGCTCAGCTGCGACAGCTTCAGTCTCTGATCAAGCAGACCGTCAGTAAAGGAGCCCAGACCAGCACCTGCTTACTGGTACGAAACACTCAACAGGGTTTGATCCATGATGTCTGTTCTCAGCTCCCAGTAGCTGATTCTGAGGCGTTATGTGTATTTTATCAAATAAATCCAAATTTCTGAAGTTACCACGCTCCCGTTTTAACTAATTGATTAGTTGTTAGCTATTAAATTCCCTTAAATTCTCATATTCCAAAAAGAATGTAAACATTTGGCTCATTTGTCTGAACTCAGATGTTCAGTTTACTGTGACGTGACAAAGAAACGCTGTAAATCACCTCCTTCCACAAGCTGGAACCAGAGAATATTTGGCATATTTGTTTAAAGTGTAACTGAAATGATTAATGGATTATCGAACAGATGGCAATTCAATTTCTGCCGATCGATTAATGGACTTATTGCTGCTCGTGCTTTACAAAGATAACAAAAACAACCAATCAGCAGCTTTCAAAGTAACTAATTAACATTTTATCAGAACAAAGTGTTGATAACATTCAATGTGAAATATGAAACCTGAGTTTGCGTCAGACGTCATGAACACGTCAGATAAACTGTTTGTGTCCTCAGATCATCCTGGTCTCTCTGGGTCTGATCATCATGCCGAGCTTCAGCCCGTTCAGCCGCCGCTCGTCTGCAGACGACGACGACTACAGACCAACAGGAGGTCAGTCGCTCTGACATCACTTCCTGTTGTTTCAGTTGGATTTAATCCAGTGATGTTGGCGTCACATCAGACACATTTAATCTGTTCTGGTTGATTCGATGATACAGAAGCAAAGTAAAACTCTCTTCTTCTATCTTTCTAGTTATTTCCAGAAACATCCTGACAGACCCCTCCTCCTCCCGGCCTACAGAGGATGATGGGAACAGTCCGCCGGTCCAGTCCGACTCCTCGCCACCGCCGTCTGAACTCACTAAATCTGAACTCAGCCAATCAGGACCTGCTGATGGCACTGACATCCTCCAGGAACCAATAGAAACTCTTGAAAATACAGGCTACGATGGGACGGTCCCAGAGGGGAGCCAATCAGGGAACAGCTCAGCTGTTGTTGCCGGGCAGACTGAGCAGCTGGCGATGGGTCTGATGTCGGTGGCGGGGAAAGAAAGCCCCGATCCCGCTAAACCCGCCCACGCTGACGAGATGTAGACGGACCGCTTCCTCGGTCGAGTCGGGACACGTGATTGGTTGCAGAGTTCGTCTCGGTGATGAGCTGTAGATGTGACCGGCAGTGGACGCTCTGATTGATCGCTGCTGATCAGAATCAGCTCCTGTTTGTCATGGATTAATTGATCGGTGGTGGTTTTAAAGACGCAGTCGGCCATGATTTGTTTTAAAGGAATATTTTGACATTTTGGGATGTATGCTTATTATTTTTTCTTTAGAGTTAGAAATTTAAAAGCACTCTTATGTCTGTACGATCAATATGAAGCTCAGATAGCAGACCGTTAGTTTCTCTGTGTTTGCAGTCTTTGTGCTAAGCTATGCTAACTGTCTCTAGTCTGCTGTATGCAAACATCAGCGTGAAAACCATCTGTTCATCTAAAGACTAATGAAAATAGACACGTCTGTTTGAAACAATAGAACCGTCACTGCCCACATACTTACAGCGGCTGTCATGTTAGCGTCAGTGTCAAGCAATGAAACCACTAGAGGGCGCCGCTCAGAGTCAGAACAGTCCGCAGGGCCCTCCACTTCTCCCTCGCCACTGTCCAATCCCCTAACATCATGCAGACGTCAGGCGTGATGCTCCTCTTCTGAAACACTCCCGGTGGGATATGAAGCCGTGTGGGCGATGGAACAAAACCACATCGCACACGAGGTCGTAGAGACGAGACGCGCGGAATCAAGGCGTTAGAAAGAAAAGTGAAGTAAGGTGTCGTTTCCCAAAATGTTGAACTATTCCTTCCAACAGTCCGTCAGTGTTTAAACTTACACTCGCAGAGAAACAAGAAGCTTTTATTCTCCTAACTGTGTGTCGTCTTAGCTTTACTCCGGGTTATCTGAGCTGTTGAAGCATCACAAAGCTTTTCTAACAGATTCAAGTTTTACATAAATGATTTAAAGACTTCCAGATGAACTTCAGCACAGAAACTCCTGGATAAGCTGCTGTAGATTCACTTTATATATATATCTTAAACTTAGCTGACCACATGGACCAGTCTTCATCACACAGGACGAGAGTATACCTCCACATGGACTCCACTGTTAGCATGCGACGAGCTAACAAAGCTGTCGGAGAATTTATTCTTTGCTTTCAAAGATTTTTTTTTACAGTTTATTCAAAGTTTTGTAGCCACACATCTAATGTAAACTGTCTGCTGTGAGGCCAGTAGATCCAGTCAGTGTAAGATAACCTGAGAGGTTCTGATCACCTGAGATGGATCCATAATTTGGGATATTGTAGAATTTGTTCGTTTTTTCATCTGCTCTGACTTAAGTTCCCTCCGGCTCTTCAGGGGGTTATTTCTACGCTGATCTGTTAATTTTTCACTTGTGTCAGACGTTGTTTTGTAACGTTGTGCCATCACACCTGGTTACCTGCTGACCTCTGACCTTAAATCTGCTTCTCAGCCTGTGGTGCCTTTTTCATCCTTAATAGTTAAAGTAACAGTTCATTTAGAAATGTAAACCCAGTCCTCATCTCCTCCTGCCATGATATATAATGATATAAAGTCAGGTGAAGTGTTGCAGCATTCTGCTTAACACCTGAAGTAGCTGGAGACATTTTCTTTCCTTCTGATCGACTCATTGATCCATCGACTAGTTGTTGCAGCTCTAATCAGCCGGCCTGTTTGTTGCTTCATGCAGACTGTGTGTTTGTAACGGACCCTGGAGCCACCAGGGGGCGCCACAAGCTGTGTCATAGTGATCTGACTTTATGTGTTACATTTATTGTATTTTGGAGGGGAAAGGGATATTTCTATTTTTATTTTACTCTGCTTTCTTTTTTGTAAAAAAAAGAAGAAAAAAAGAAAATCCTAATATTTAAAATAAACATTTTAAAGTAAATGTTGCATCTGTCTAATTTCTGCATAATTCATTTTGTCATGCAGTTTGTTAGTTTGGAGTGTTATGAGGTCAATTAAGGATGAATCTGTGGAGAATAATTAAAAATGTTCAATACCAGCAGCAACAACAGCAGTAATAATGCAACCGGATGGACGACATCAAACAGCTGTGATATAAAGACTCCACCTACACACACACACACACACACACACACACACACACACACACACACACACACACACACACACCGCTCATTACCAGTAAACACACACACACAGACACACACACACACACACACACACACACACACACGTAAGCTGCTGAATGTCAGCTAATAAAACTGAGCTTCAGCAGAGAGAAACATGTTGAACCTCTCTGACCCGGCAGAGACTGATCACACGGAACACAAACAACCATCTTCAAACGCTGACCTTCATCATCGTTACATCATCATCATCGTTACATCATCATCATCATCGTTACATCATCATCATCATCATCATCGTTACATCATCACAGCCTCACAATGACTGTAGTCGAGCACATACTGCAAAAAAATATATAATATTTATAAAATGTGACATTAATGTTTCATTCTTTCATTTTTCTTATACAAATTAATTTTATAATGATAATACATTAATTTCAGGAGCCAACTAAGCAGTAAATTCATTTTCTGTTGGACTTCATAAGACATTTTCTACATTTATTTTTAATGTTGGTTTTACTTTATTTAATCTCATATTAATTTACTTGTTCAGACATTTCGTATTTTTGATTTTGGCAGCTTCAGTCCTCGATACAAACCAAGTCTGTGTGCAGTTCTACTGATATATTTGTATTCTTCTTTTTAGCATGTATTACAAACAGGTGCGATTATCCATCTTGGATAATGTTTATGTTTATGTTGGTTACAGTCTTTATAATCTTTATTTCAATTTTTAATTATTATGTTTTTTGTCCTTTTATCTATTCTTCGATCACCTTTTCTCTGCTTATGACTTTTGAACAAGTGGATTGATCTGTCCTGTTTGTCAGACGCCCTTCAGCCACCGAGTCGATCTGAATTCCCACATCGTCTCAGTAAACTTCTGATGTCAGCTTAAAGTGGTTAAAGTATGACTCTCTTTAAAACATTTAAACTCCTGTTGGTCTGTTGGTGATGAATGTTGTTGAGCAGCAAAAACAATGAGTAAAAAAATGACACCAACACATTTCGTTGTTGCCTTTTTCCAGAGACCAAACTCTGCTGAGATTTATATGAGTTTTGTAGAAAACAACATGTTGAACCAGCACACAGACCTAATTTACAGACCTCAGCTCGATGGTGTCTAACAAACTCCTTGGAGATATTTGATCCTCTGGAGAAAAATGTAAATGCGACCTGCTGAGCCTCCACTTATAAAAACAGAGTTAATCAGTCAGAGCGAGCGGCCTGTTCCTCTGCACATGGTGAGCAAACCCACAGCTTTTTGAATATTTAGATGCTTTTCTGATGAATAATTGACAACGAGAGTCTGAAGGGGGCCACTTCCACTTCCTGTTGAAATGGCACCGATCCACAGAGGAGCAAAATACAGCAAACACAGTTCTACTGCTGATTAAAGATGGATGGATGATGGAGGGATAGACTGTTGTCGATCACAGAGGACAGAGAGGCTTAATTATCCTTCATCAGTTCCCTTTAATTACCTCTAATCTGCAGCCTGGTCTCACAGCAACAGTACGACTTTCTGCACAAAACTGAATGTCACGATTTAGTCTGACGTAACTGTTGGATCAGAAAGACACATTGATATAGATTATTATTAAAAGGAAAAATATAACCTCAGTCATCCTCTCCTCCTCCTGATGATATAAAGCCCAGTTTAAACCCTCCATACATTATGATACCCTTAAAAATACCCTTATCTAATTCTAAATTACCTTAATTTAAGGCGTTCAGCAGCTGGAGATATCTTCATTAGCCTTCTTAACATTTTAACTTAATGCCAAAGAAACACCTTCATTTTAAAAACAGCTCAGTCAATAAATTCAGTAACACCTGTGTGACTTTGCCCTTTAAATCCCGCATTAATTATATTCCAGGTACGACTCACTCCATTAATAATCTGTTATAGGGGAAATTGTTTCCAGTTCAAACAAGTAAACTAGTTTCAAAGAAACTGGCGAATGATTACAGTAAATCCTGCCGTGTTTCCATCATGTTTCCAGCCGCCTGGAACCAAATCCATTATTGATGTTTGTCTTCAGCTCTGCAGTTTTCCAGCTGGACCCTCATCGACGCTTCACTGCTGTTGACATCTCCCCCGAGTGACACATCCTGTTCCGACACCGTGAAGTCTTCCAGCAGTTTATACTCTTTAAAATTTCATGTTTGGTTCCCAGTGAATATATTTTAATAATGCTACATTTAGGAAGATGTTTACAGCACATGTGAAATCCCTGTTTTCACATGTAAAATGCACCTGAGACACTTGAATGTTCTCTTGTTTGTCATATTTAGCACACACACACACACACACAGTGAGTGCAGTGTGTTGTCTTACATCACTGTTCTCTCTGAGGACGGTCAATAACACAGATAATGAACCTGTATGTATATTATACCACAGACGACTTACATGTTTTTATTGCATCCCTCCAGTTTGCTGAATAATAAATGTTCTTTTTTTTTTTTACCCAGCATCTGTACATGTTCCACGTTTATGATGCTAATGGCTAAAAGGTAGTTTGGGCACTTCAGAGGAGAGTGGGAATCATCCCTGATGGGTAACAGCACATGAGTGCACGTGGAGGGTTTACATGGCGGATATATAGGAGACGATGACTCCCACTCTTTGTTGAGCTAATGGCTTCCCTCTGCATCCCAACGCCTACAGGATCACCTCTCCTGACAGAACGCTGTCAGCCGACTCTGTTCCCTCTTCTCCAGCTTCACTATCAGAAATATATCTTCCTCTCCAGCGCTTTCTGCCTGATGTTTCTTCTTCCTCTGAGCTCCATCGTTGACGAGAAACTATTAAAAACACACATCAATAAGCCACCATGAACACACACCACCCTGCTGCCACAAACACTCACTAAAAAGCTCCAAATGTGGATTCATCCACCGCTGAAAATAGTCCCCAACAAATGAACTATTTCTGTTAGTTTGATTTGTTTACAGTGAGCAGCTCCTTGAAGACAAAATGATGTATCAGGCCCGTCCTGTGGTTCCCCACTTGTCCACCAGATGCCCTCAGAGTTTCCTGCCCTTCACCTGCTGCTGCTCTTCACTGTGCACCTGTCCGTGATACCTTGATAAAGATTCTCTCTTCAGACAAAGTCCCTGCAATTCAACAGCCGAGGAGGTTCTGGTGGTCACTGAGAAGCTGCTTGAGGATCTTCATGTGTTTGCTGGTCATTCAAGATGTTCTGGGACTCCTAAATGTAGTTCTCGTTGGCTCTAGATCATTCAATTGTTGCTTTAGTATGTTTTCGAGGTCTCCACAGAGGTTCAAGAGGTTCTCAGAATGTCCCTGTCAAGACGGTTCTGATGGTCCTTTGTGGATGTTCTTCAGTAGTTTAGGTGTTTCTAGTGGTCGGTGAGGAGGTTCTGATGGACCTTTGTGGATGTTATCCAGTACTTAAGATGCTTTAGTGATCAGTAGAGAGGTTCAAGTGGTCACTGAGAAGCCTCTTGAAGACCTGTATGTGTTTGGTTGTCATTGAGGAGGTTCTGGGAGTCTTTTAAGTGATTGTATTGGTCCTTCTGTTGGTTCTAGTGATCACTGAGAAGGTTCTACTGGTCTAATAGTGTTGCTCTAGTATGTGCTAGTGGTCTGTAGAGGTTCAAGAAGTTCTTAGGATGGCAGTGTGATCAATGAGGAGGTCCTGATGCTTTAGATGGTTTATAGCCCTGTAGTAGTTCTTGTGGTCATTGAGGAGATTCTTTGGTATTTTAAGTGTTTCTAGTGGTCAATGGAGAGGTTCAAGTGGTCACTGAGAAGCCTCTTGAAGACCTGTATGTGTTTGGTGGTCATTGAGGGGGATCTGGGGGTCTTTAAGGATCTTCTTTGGTATTTAAGGGACTTCTAGTGGTCACTCTGATGTTTCTGAAAGTCCTCAGTGTGTTTGGCGGTCTTTACAGAGGTTCAAGAGGTTCTTTGAATGATCTTGTGATCATTGAGGAGGTCCTGATGCTTTAGACGGTCTATGGTGGTCACTGAAAAGGTTCTAGGAGCCCTGTAGTAGTTCTTGTGGTCATTGAGGAGGTTCTTGGTACTTTAAGTGTTTCTAGTGGTCAATGGAGAGGTTCAAGTGGTCACTGAGAACCTTCTTGAAGACCTTCATGTGTTTGGTGGTCATTAAGGGGGATCTGGGGGTCTTTAAGGATCTTCTTTGGTATTTAAGGGACTTCTAGTGGTCACTCGGATGTTTCTGAAAGTCCTCAATGAGTTTGGTTGTCATTGAGGAGGTTCTGGGGGCCTTTTAAGTGATTGTGTTGGTCCTTCGGTAGGTTCTAGTAATTACTGAGGAGGTTCTACAGGCCAAATAGTTGATTCAAGTGTTGCTCTAGTATGTTCTAGTGGTCTTTAAAGAGGTTTAAGAAGTTCTTAGAATGATCTTGTGATCACTGAGAAGGTCCTGATGCTTTAGACGGTCTATGGTGGTCACTGAAAAGGTTCTAGTACCCCTGTAGTAGTTCTTGTGGTCATTGAGGAGGTTCTTGGTACTTTAAGTGTTTTTCGTGGTCAATGGAGAGGTTCAAGTTATCACTGAGAACCTTCTTGAAGACCTTCATGTGTTTGGTGGTCATCAAGGAGGTTCTGGTCATTCTGGATGTTCCTCATAGGTCCAGCTATCAGTGGTTCTGGAAATCACAGAGAAAAGTCTATTGAGGGCTTTCTTTTATTAAAAGAATAATTCTACATGTTATAAAATATCCTTTGTGTTCCTGTCGGGGGTCAGATGAGGCGGTTGATATCAGTCTGTGCAGTAAAAATGACGATGCAGTCTGTAGATTATTGACTCTAGCTGTCCTGATAAGGAAACAAGTCACCAGAGTGTGTTTTGAAATGTCTCTCACGAGTCAAACCATAAAAATTCCTCACAAATGCATCATGAATTAAAACCAGCTGGAGGACAGCACATGTTGTTATAAGCTCCACTGTCCTTCCTGTTGTTATATATGTCCTTCCTGTAGTCCTTCCACTTTAACTGCGTGTTGGCATTCGTTTTTATTGGTCTGTGAAGCGCTTGTAAAGGGAACAGCGAGATGGGGACGGGATGATCCTCAACCTGCACTGATGGAAGATAACACAGCTATAAAATGTAATGGCAGGGAGACGTAATGGGGGCAAAGGGACCGAGCCGGACTCTGGATACTGCAGCCACACTGATATATGTTACCGACTGTAGGATAACGGAGATTTGTCCACTGGAAGATATATTTATACGACCTTTAGAGTGATTAATGTAACTGCCTCTGTTTTCTTATTTAAGACCATTATCAGTTTAACTGCTAATATGTTTTGCAGAGCAGTTTTATGGTGTGATATTACGGATGGGCAAGTGAAGAAACTGTTTCGTCCTGGTGGGAAAAAAAAATGTTTTGCCAGGAAAATCTGTGAAATCATGTTAAAAGATTTGACATGTGTGAAACTGAGTGAATTTATTTTTCTTTTCCAGGAGTTTTTTTTTTTTTTAATGTGTGAAACCGAATCTGTGAAATTGTATCGAAAGAAATATTTGCATGAGAACGTCTCCTATAATATCTTAAACCAAGTGATTGAAAAAATAAAAATAAAGAAATAAACAAACAAAGCAGGAGGATTTTATTTTCAAATGCTTTTACGGATGGAAACAAAATAAAGGAACTTAAAGAGAACGTCCTGTGAAACGTTGTCCCACCGGTTCTGAACTCATAAACACAGCAGAGAAAATAACATCAGAGTCAGAACCAGAGTACAGAAGTTCTTCACCGGCCCGTCGAGGCTTCTGTAATACTGTGTAGTAGTTTTGGGTTAACTGTTCCTTTAAGCTTTGATCATAACTGAATCCATCCATCTATCATAAACATCTCCTATTAGTCTCCTTCTTTATCTACTTTCCCCTGTGCTTCCTTCCTTATCTCCTTTTCCTTCTTTTTCTTATTTTTGTACTTCCTTACTCCTTCCCTCCTTCCTTATCTTTTTTCCTTCTTCCTTCTCGTTGGGCTTCCTTTCCTTCCTTCCTCATCCCCTCTCCTTCTTTTTCTCCTTTCCTTTGTACTTCCTTTCTACTCCTTCCTTCCTTCCATACCTCCTTGCCTTCTTCCTTTCCTTTGGGCTTCCTTTCCTTCCTTCCTCATCCCCTCTCCTTCTTTTTCTCCTTCCCTTTGTGCTTCCTTCCTTCTCTCCTTTTCCGTCTTTTTCTCCTTTCCTTTGTGCTTCCCTTCTACTCCTTCCCTCCTTCCTTATCCCCTTTCCTTCTTCCTTTCCTCTGGGCTTCCTTTCCTTCCTTCCTCATCCCCTCTCCTTCTTGTTCTCCTTTCCCCACTGCTTCCTTCCTTCATCATCTCCATCTCTATCAATTGTCCCTCTATTTTCCTTACCTCCTCACCTCTCCTCGCTCTCCTTTCCATCTCACTTGACTTCCTTCCTCCCCTCCTTCCTCCCCTCCTTCCTCCCCTCTCTCAGCAGCTCTCCGCCCCGACAGACCTCAGTCAGTCCGTCCTGTCTCTCAGTCCACCAGCAGCGGGTCTAACAGCAGCACTCGGTCGGTCCCACATCTTGATTTAAACACCGTGAAGTGGATCCTACCTGCCTCCTGGATGCGCAGAGACACGGCGGCAGCAGAGTCTCTGTGACCGGAGCTCACCTGCCGGAGTCCGGCGGTCCATTCAGACCTGTTCTCTCCTCCACTGTGGATTATGTGGATTATTACAATCTCAACGCGCTCTTGTCGTGTTAAACTAATAACTAGACGGGCTGACAGGACACCTTTGTGACAGGTGAGCACGTGAAGTTTGATAGCACACAGTCAGTGACATGATGGAGACGCCGGCTTTAAATCACGGGATTCATTTTTTTTCACCTTTGACTAATTTTTAAACTTTTATACAGATATAGACTTTCCACTTTGTGATAATAAAAAAAACATTATTGGACAAAAGAAAGTGAAGTTCCGACATCTTTGTGTTTGTCTTCTTCACCCGGAGGACATTACCGGGGGGACTGCACGAGCGCTGCCCGGGGCCGGAGGGCACGCGCCGGGCATGTTTTCGCGGGCATGGACGGTTAGCTAGTTCACCATCTCTACCGACAACATGGAGAGGGAGGCAGACACCCGCTGAGGTACGGACTAAACAGTCATTTTGAGACGTGATATCATGTTTAGAGGATGTATTGATTTACATTTGAGAGGATAATTGACGTTGGGACGGCTGCATGTTTCTGTCCGGAGGGAGTTGATGCTTTTAAGCAGCGCGGATCCATTACAGGACCGGTGTTAATGTATGGAAGCCCAGCAGGGACAGCAGAGACTATAGCTGTCAAGCACATATATGAATTTAACAACAAAAAGTATGATTTAGTGTCGAACTAAAGAAGCTATTTATCTATAACAACCAGGGAAAAAAGTTTTAATTCAGTGGTTTTGATGAAAAGCTTATAAAGTGCTTTAGCAGTGAGTCAGTTAGCATGTTAGCACATCCGGTTCCCTCCTCTCAAAGAGTTTTTTAAATGTGTTTTCAGTTAAATGTCTGTAATACATAAATAAATAAATAATAAATAATAGATAAATAAATGATACATTTTAGATAACACAACATAAAATACATAATTAAATATCCCACAGTTTAAAGTAATAATCTTGAAGATTGTCATGTAAGTAAATATATGTTAAGTCACTATCAAAGTGCTTCATCTGCTGTAATACCATAGAAGTACACTGTTGGCATCCATGATGAGTTTTCCGGAAAGTTAATGAAGCTATCACTCAGCAATGCTTGGTCGTCCAGAGAGAGTAGGTGGTTCGCATGATAATTATCGGAATAAGTTTGCCTAATGTCAGACAATGAGTAAGAATGACCCCTTAAAGAATCAGTTTTCATGTGGTGTTGTTATTTGGCAAACCTGACAGCTGACTGATGACACACAGACAACACTGTGTGGATCTCTGGGCAGCAGTGAGGTCCAAAAATACACCTGCTATTGCTGCTTTTGGCAATCTTTGAGATTATGAGCTGCTAATATACAAAAGCAGGTCTACATGTGGAGTCAGTAGCCTCAAATTCCACTGGTCAGACTCCGTCAAAGACTATTCTATGATAGATTATTTAATGTTGCAGCAGGTTGAGGCTCATCAATTGCAACGCCCCATGTTTTATGAAATTGTCATAGTAATGTTTGACAATCTTTATGTGCAGAGAAGCTTTCAACCACAATTATGAAGTAAAACGTGCAATATTTGCTCAGATCTTCAGCAGTAAAGTTGTACTTTTAGATGTTGATCTTTTCTAATGTGATGACAGTGATATGACACTTATGATTAGACAGAAATCCATATCAAACTTTCATAATTATTGAACAAAAACTTCAGATTCAGGGCTAGCCAGTTTATTTTCCATTCCATATAATGTGCTTTAAATGTAATACGAGCCGACACATTCAAGTGCCTGCAGCTAAAATACAGTCTCTGCATGCACACCTCTCTCCAGATGCCCAGTTTTACACCTCTGTGTCTCAGTGGAAACCAAAATGACCTTTTCTCAATTCAAACTCTTGTATGGCACCAGCATAGAGGTGTATAATTAGAACACTAAATCAGTGGTTCGCTTTGTCAGCATTAATTATTAAATATTTCAGGGTTGAATAGTTTTTAAAATAGGAAACAACCTGTCATTAGCCAGGTGATAACTAAGTCTGTCATGAGAGCGTCATTAAATCTGTCTAGCTGGATATAAGTTTTTATTACAGGATGACAATGTGTTTCCCTCAGTTTGAGATGTTCATGACACTGGACTTGAGAAAACACTCATCACTTTAAGTGTAAATCACTCTGTTTTGTATGAGGTGAGCAGGACTGGCAGGAAAATTGCCCTCTAATTTCCCAGCATCAGGGAGTTTTCCTCCCACGACTCAACGTGGCTCAACTCACAAAGGCCACTCAGGACTGACTCACACAGAATTATACAGTGAATTCGACCGTGACCAAGCAAAGCAGGTCTTACTGTCCTTACTGTTATTAGATATTAGTTTTAGGAGGAAGTTCGTATCATCCTTTAAGTTTAGTCAACAGGACAGGACTTTGTTTATGTTGCATGTTTTGTTAATGTTTCCCTCGGATGTATCCACAGTTAACGGGGATAAATTATTCAGCTGTGGTGGAAGTGGACTTCCTGCTGTGGAGAGGATGGCCTTTTGGAAGGAGGGCACCACTCTCCTGCTGGTTCTGCTGGTTCTGCTGGACCTACAGCTAGTCGCCGGGCGATCGTCTCATCACCGCAGCTTGAGACGTCAAACTCGAGCGCATCATGAACACCGGGTGCACGAGAACATCACACTGGCAGTTATTTTACCTCAAAGCAATACAGATTACCCCTGGGCTTGGCCTCGTGTTGGTCCAGCCCTAGAGCGGGCCGTCAAAGCTGTCAACGCTGACCCCACCTTGCTCCCTTACCACCACCTCACTTACGCTTTCAAGAACAGTGAAGACAAGGACGGCATCTGCTCCGAGTCTGTTGCCCCACTCATGGCTGTGGACCTTAAACTTGCCAACGACCCGTGGGCATTCATCGGGCCGGGCTGCTCCTACACCGCCTCTCCAGTTGGCCTCTTCACCACCCACTGGGATGTTCCCATGGTTACGGCAGGCGCCCCGGCCGTGGCTTTTTACGGAGGAGTGTACCCCTCTATCACCAACACGGGCCCCACCCACAAGAAGCTTGGGAAGTTTGCCCTTCGGATCTGTGAGCACTTTGGGTGGCGGGAGCACGTGATGCTCATGTTCAGTGACAACAAGGTGGATGATCGGCCATGTTACTTTGCCGTGGAGGGTTTGTTCACAGAGCTGAAGAGCATCAACATTACCCTCGCTGACCGAGTCTTCGAAGAGAACAAGCCAGTCAACTACTCCCAGATCCTCACTGACGTTCGCAACGACGGCCGTGGTGAGTCGCCAAACTCCTAAATGTGGTTTGTTGGTCAACTCACAGTTTTTGTTTGCTGCACTGAAAGATTGTAAGATTATGAGATGTTTCTCAAGTTCTCAACTCGATGCTTTCCCGGGTCCGCTCAGTTCCTATTGATTAAAACCTGATCTGGGTGGTCATCTCAGCTGGATTATTGGCTGCAAACCCCCAACAGTTGTTGGTTGTTCTGCTGTGGTTTGTCAGCACAGTAAACTGTCAGAAGATGTAACTCAAATACAGACAAAATTATTGCAAAGTATGGATTGAGGGCTCACTTATTCAAGGCTCCAGACTATCTCTTTACACTGGTCGCACTGGTTGCACCAATGTGTCATGGCAGGAAAAGCACACGCAGAATTAATTTCCATTAGTTCCATCGAGTGTTCCAGTAAGCTGGTGACAGCAGAGGTTGATGGGAAACATGGGGTGAGATGAGATGCCACAAAGATCCCAAAATGAAGCTGGGGTGTTGTGGTTGGTGTGAATGGTTTCTTTATCACTCAACTACGAAGCCGACTGGTGTTCTGCTCATTCCAACCGCAGCTGCTGGTTAATTGATGGAGTATCCTGCTGCTGCTGCTGCCAGCGCTGCTGTTCTCTCTCTGTTTGCGTCTGTTCGTCCGTGTTTTGGCTCAAGTCTAATTATCCTCAGGTCGGCTTGCACCACGTCGGTACTCTTTAAGGTCTCTTTGGAATCAGGTGCAGTCATTGTTTTGAAAATGATATGTTCTCGCAGGATTCAGTCCAGCGTTATGTTTGTGTCAAGCTCTCTAACGTGTTGTGTGAGTGTGATGTGTGTGGAGCCGTGATTAGCTTTTAATTTCTTTATTGATTGATCCGCATAATGTCAGCAAAACAATGAATAAAGCTGCCTGGATGATGCATCAACGAGCCAGTGATGCAGACACAGCTGATCAGTGCTCTGATTGAACTAAGAAAAGCGTCTTCATATAAAGTTCTTGTTTGAGTTTAGTTCTTCTTCACATTATTTCCTAATATGACCAGTTTAAAGCCGTCTTCTATAAGGACGTATGAATAAAAAGCTATTTTCCCCTCCAGTTTTGCCAGTTTTATTAATTAAGATCCAGGTGCAAACTCTTCACCCCTTTATTGAAGAATCCTGTTTTAAGCTTGTTATTGATCTGTGTGTGTTTGTGCCTATAAATGGAATCAGTTTGTCCCTCTCGTCTCATCTCAGCGTTTCAAGATTTAGAAAACAACACCGGAAGGAAAATACTTTTTTAGGTACAAAAGTAAAAAGCAGGAAAGTACTGACTGCCCTTTCTTCTTAAATTGATCAAATTAACAACTAAAACAAATGTTTTGTTTTATAATTAGATATCATGAATTACTTGTTTGGCTGCAAATCCCAGTTCTTTCAGTTCTGCAGAGTGACAGAACGAGAGCTCAGCAGGAGACGAGTGGTCAAAGTTCAGCAGCGTTCGTCTAATAAATGCTTATAATTACAGCTTGTGATCTTTGTCACAGACGAACTCGCTGATACAAAGAACAGAAAGCACGCTCAGTTTAATAAATGATTATTTTACACTTTATAAATGTTTTTTTTTCATCAGTGTAGCTTCCTATATTGTAAGAACTTTATATTTTTCAAAGCAATAAATCCACTTAAACTTTGAATTTCAACTTTCAACTTCTTTCCTCAGAAAAAAAAACCTTAAACTTTAATTACATTAACTTTAAATGATGTATTCTAGCTATAGAGATGAAAAACCATGACGATTGTCACTGTTTATTAATGTCACCATGACAATTTTATTAATGTCAACTTGTTATATCACTGGATATTAGAAAAAAAAAATGTCTTGTCTTACTTCTGAACAGTTTAGATAAAAAGGCCCAGGACGTCATTAGTAGACAGGTGCCTCCACCTGGTCCGTTCTCTTGAGTCACATGTCTGTGTATTACTGGAAAGCAGTGGACGAACACATGATTGTCACAGTGCAAGTTATAAAGAGGTTTGTTAGTTCCTGAAAAGCTGACCTTTAGGAGATTAACAGTCCTCCCTGAACAAATACAGCTCAAATCACACAGCATGTCATTCTTTATCTTATCTTACTGCATCTATATATTGTCACAAATTCACCAGCTTCTTATCTCGTTTTTATCACATTATAATCTCTCTCTCTCTCTCTCTCTCTCTCTCTCTCTCTCTCTCTCTCACTCTCTCACACACACACACACACACACACACACACACACACACACACACACACACACACACACACACACTGAGTAAACCAGTCATGACTGTAAGCAAAGTGCAGCACTGTGTGTTGAATGTTTTCTTGTTGACTCAGCTGCAGACTGAAGATACTCTGAGCTCATGTGAACACAGTTATACAAACTGTCTGCTCGTCATGGTTTCTGCCTATCGCTCGGCCATCTCTCCCGGGTGATTTGTGCCCCGTTCGCCCTGCGAGCGAGCCGGGCAGCGCAGCTAGTTAACCCCGACATTAGCTCCTGATCTTTGCCTCAGGGCGTCATCACTGCAGCAGCAGCAGCCAGAAATATGAGCTGAATCGATGCGTCCACAGGCCAGACATCAGCTCCGTGCTGTAAATGGCTCTGCCCTGAGGACACAGTGGAAAGTCTGCATCAGTGAGTGATGCAGCAGATTTCCAGAATGGTGAAGGTGCAACGTGTACGGGTGATGGTGTTTTTATTTCATTAGGACGCTAAAACACAACACGAAAAACAGAGAGCAACTACAGCTATCGTTCACAAACAGACACAAAATCAAACTTTATCAGCACTGATGTACAGACGGGTGAGACGAGGCTATACTGAAGGAAAGTCAAGAGGATTATATTCCTGCGACTGGTTCTTATCAGCGTTTACAGAGAAGCAATAAAAAGCATCTGGACTCGAAACATCACAAAAGATTTAAGTTAATTTCCTCTTGCCTTATTTATGCCACAGAGCATGTTTGGATGTTGAAACTGAATATCTTTGGGTTTTGAACAAGATCACCTTTGGCTTCAGCAAAGTATTTATCGCTTTAAAGAAATATTTTTACAGACCAAACAATTAATCGATGGAACCATAAAAGCATCGCAGATAAACTGATAATGACACAAATCATAATTTTGCAGCCCTGAAAATGTTAAAAACTTTTCTTGAATCGTCTCTTGATCGTTGATCAGGTGGCAGCTGGCTAAGCAGGGTATTCTAGACATCCCTCTCTCAGATATGTAAAGCCTCCAGCTAGGTCTCCGTCTGCCTGGGCTCTCTTACCTTTTGGTCCAACTGGAAAACCACCAAAGAAAGTGCCCAAGCTGAGTCCAGCCACCTTCCATCGGAAACTCATTTGGGCTTCATGCGTCCGTGATCTAATTCTTTTTGACACGACCCAAAGCACATGACCGATTGTTGGGTTTGGAACTGAAATCAAAGCATCACTCTTTGCCTCGGCGTAACCAGCAGTCCATCTCACACACGACACTAAACCTTTCCACTGAAATCATTCCAAACTGAAAATGCAGATGAAAGCTAGCAGTAGTTAAGAAAAAAAAAACAACTCCAAGATGTTGGATATTTCACAATTTGTGAAATTAAAAAAATCGGTGTTTGTTGTAGCGTGTGATGAGTTGATATTTAACCAAAGCAAATCAGAGGAATTCAAACAAGGTTAAAGTGTGTGAGAAATTATTTATTAAGGGCCATTTGACTTTGAGAAAAGCAGCGCCTTACTGCTCCCGGCGCTCCTGGATGGAGGTTTAGTAACAAAGTGAATCTTGTGAGTGTGCTGAAGTTCTGTACTAGTCATAAATCCACCACACAGGTCGCGGCTTCCTCTATCTGCGGAGGTGTGTCAAAGTGTAAAGCGGCCGAGAGCACAAACAAACACAGCCGAGAGTTTCTCTCTCTGGTTCCCACAGAGGCATTAATCCTCCCGACAGGGCAATCATTAACAGAGGTCAGTAACCTGCCGCCTTATATGGAAACTACAGGCGGACTATCAGATCTGTAGGTATTTCCTGCCAAACACACTCAGGCTAATTTTACCTCGTGTCTCTGCCTTTTGTCCGCTTAATCAAACATGTAGTGACTCTCAAAGCTGCTTAGACAGAGAACAACAGAAGATTAAGACTCTGCTCAGGAGGTTTGTGCTAGTAGATCCAATTAAGGCTGCATCTGAGATCACTGTCACTTACTCATATCAGAGACTTCCTACTGTTCTACTCCACAGTGAGCAGAATACTGTCTTCAGACAAATATGAATTAGGCATTCACGATAAATGTGACTGATAATGAAATTTGAACATTATCGGTTATCAGCAGATAATGAGATTACATAAATAGAACTGATAATACAAAGCCAAATTGCTTTAGTTGAGTGAACAAGTGCAGCATTTACACAGTTATAGTTACCAGCCACCAATAAACACAGAGAAGAAGAACAATGCTGTTGTTGCGTTCATGATGTAGAGCTGCTGTATCAGTCTAGAACCGCACAGTGTAGACAAGAGCCACACATGTCGTGGCTGGAGTTCAGAAGAAGACGACACAATTGTAACTTGCAATACGTCATCCACAAGTATTTGGAGAGGAGGGTGAAAGTCTGATGTTAACACCATAAATCTTATTAGAGCTATGAATAATACATCATCCATCTGTACCGGCTACATCTTAGACTTTTTAGCCCCAGGGGTGCATAAACCACACGTTATAAACTTATTTTTAAAAGAGATTTATTATGTATGTCGACTGTGAGAAGCAGCTGTGAGAGAAATTCTCAAGTTCTCATTTAATGATAGATAGATAAACATTATTATTTAAGGTAAAGTTAAATCTTATTGTTGGTGTGCTTCCCACATGAGTTCTGTCTTGTGATTCTTATGTGGTTGCAGAGTGTGAATGGATGTATTCATGTGTTGTATGTGGGTTAATGTGCCGGGAAAACAACACAAAGGAACTAAGGTAAGGAGTTCATCCAGAAGGGGGTTGGTGAAGGCTCTTCTGTGTTTAAGTGTTTAGGTTTACATGTGACACACAACAAGTGTATCATGAGATGCAGGACAGAGTTTCTGCAGGGTCTTAAGAAGTCTAAAATTTCTCATTTTTAGGCCTTAAAAAGTCTTAAATACGTCCATATTTTGCATATAGGTCTTATTACATTTAGTTAGGTCTTAAATGTGTACGTTCATTTTCCAATTGAAAGCGCTGGTGTCGCACACAAAATCAGAAAAACACCAGTTAGCTTCTAAAAGTCTCCAACGAAGTCACGCTGTCACACACTTTTGTACGCTTTTATCTGGACCTTTTACCTTTATATTGGACCCGGTCCAAGTTCTTCCGTCGCTGCGTCTGTCTGTGACAGCCCGTCCTGTCCTCTCATTCCTGCCGCCTGTCGTCTTCCACTGTAGAATAAACTGAGTGGAACACACACACACACACACACACACACACACACACACACACACACACACCACAGTTATTATAGTTAACTAAATTAAATTAAATTCCCAGATAAAAACTAAACTAAAACTACTTAATCACTTGTTAAACTAATTAAAACTAAACTGAAATAACAAAACTGAAAAACTAAATTAAGATAAAAACTAATGAAATGTAATAAAGAAAATGAATTGAAAACTAATGAAACTATAATAACCCTGACACACACACACTCACTCACTCTTCATTGTTTGAGTTGCTCTGTGAATGGAAATTAATTTGGTTATTTTTTAAAATCATTCTGGGACTTTATTTTTCCTTATTTTTTCGTACTTTGTACTTTCGTACTTTCGTGTAAAATGGTCAAATAGGTCTTAAAAAGTTTTTCATTTGACTTGTTCAAGCCTGCAGAAACCCTGGGAGGGGAGATGTGTTTTGATTTATTGTTCCTAATTATTATAAAGGCTGAGGAAAGACTGTGTTTCGTCAGTCAACATCTGTGCTCCGCTGGTGTGTGACTCTTGCTTGCAAGCAAAATAGAACGTCTAGAAGAAATATTGTGTTTGAGTTTGGTGTTTGACCAGTTCTCATCCGCACTGGACAAGTGACTGATTTACAGTTGCCACGACACAGGTAGTTATAAGTATAGGTTAAAAAAAATCCATATCGTGCATCCCTAATAGGAATTATGTTGTATGACTCTATGTACTGTGAGAAGTCACAGAGTATAAGCAGAAGAAGTGCCATTGTGGACAATTTGTTAATATCCTTTTTAATTTTTAAGCGCAATATGGTGTCACGATTTTGTTTGTAGATTGAAAATTGATTGATTTGAGCGTTTAGTTTTGATCATGCAGATCAACTCTGCCAACTTGTGCACACATTGTCACATTTATCCAGAGTGAAGCCTCCTTCTCCCAAAGAAATCAGTAAAGGATAGAAATAAAAGAAGAAAATAAACCCAACATCTGTGACGCTTGGGTTGAGTTGAGTTTCCTCGGGCAGCAGTCAGCTGATCGTCTTTGTGCAGAGTAACTAAAAAACACTGTACAACTATTCTGTGTTCTACTTATTAACCCTGTGGGTTAATGTCTCCTCTGAGCAGACGCAGACTGACTGTCTGACTGACAATTCAAGACATGATGTAAAAGCATCTACACTGCAGTACTGTAGTATTTTTAGAGCTTCTTCCTTGTTAAACTTTGACCCACCGTTGTCTCTATACGTCTGTAGTTGTGCAGATGGTGTTGTACAATTGAAACCAGGGTTTTTCCTACTATTATCAGCTTAGGTGCAGTGGTTGTAGTGAGTCATCAGTGGGCTTCTATAGCAAGTTTAATCATTAAACTTTTCCAAGTGTTTTCTGGGAGCAGACACGATTTCTAAGTAATCTTCCAACACTGAAACTGGTCGTATAAATTTCAGTTCAAACCTGTGAGCGTGTTGATCAGCCTACCAGGTCCCTGAGGACGAATCCTACTGACTGTTCCTTCAGCGCCACCATCAGGATTGAAATTACATAAAATTTGAATTTAATAATTACACCAAGTACTTTGAGTGTGTCGCTAATTGTTAGCACAAAACATATAGCAGCCCATATGTATAAATCTTAGCTTGCTAACATGCTTCACTTTGATGGTGAACATTATTGGAGTGTTAGCGTTACAATCTTCAATTTATAAATAAATCCTTGTACAAACACGTGGATTTACTGAGGCTTTTATTTTGAAGGGTAGACTTTTAAACATTTCTGGTGATACGTGGGGCCGCACCATGTCGGAAAAACTGACATTACGATATTTAGGTTTTCTGCAACATATACTGGGACATGAACAAATACAGGAAACTTTATCAGATAACTTGAAAAGCTCTATTTGAAAAGATTTAGTTATAATAGAAAGGTTGAGCTGATTTTTTAGGGGCGTGCGTTTTATCAATCAAGAATAATTGTGATTGGTGGTTTGCCTCAGCTGATACTGGATGTTCTGCGATGTGACTGTTAAACACGTGCACATTGCGATGTCGATGTGGTGACTACATATTGGGATATTTAGGTTTTTTTCATGAGCTTTTGTGCTCATAAGCTGCTGTAATGTAGGTTTTGTACAGAGAGGAATGTTTTGTGGTTTAGCAGGAATTTTGGTGATTTAACACTCTTCTACATTCAGCCTGAAGTTGCTGGCTTGGCTGTGAACTGTACAAATGGATGTATTTTTATTTCCTTCAGCCTGTTGGTGAAAATGTATCTGACGTGACTCAGACACAAACGTTCACAGATGAGGTTTCACCTCATTCTCCGACTTCCTTCCTCACTCTTTGACTCCGTCCTGGAAGTTATAGCGACAGGCGACCAGATAAAACTCACTGTTAGCTCGAGGAAACAGACATTTTGAATGAGAAATGTTACGTATATCTATAACATCAGGGGCCGACAGTGTGAAAAGTCCTGGAGTTGTTGTTTTCCAGCCCGACAGACTGTTTTGTCTCATTAATGCAAAGGCATATGCTCCAGACACACTGAGAACAGTCAGAACAGGAGGAAAAACATGTACACACACACACACACACACACACACACACACACACACACACACACACATTATGCAGAAAGGTGAATGCTGACAACATTTCTCCCTTTATATATTGTATGATTTCCTTCATAGATAACTGGAGGGAATCAGCCAACAACAGATGTTCATTATTTTGCACAAACGAGGTGTTTTCATCATAGAAATAAAAAGACATATCAGCTGTTAGTGTGTTTTCAGCAGCATCAGTGTGAGCTGTATCTAATGCTGAGTGTGTGTGAGTCAGTTTCCTCAACACTTGAATATGGAGTCATTTCAGAAAGCACATGTTATATATATAAATCAGTTTGAGTCGCGCTGGATGAAATAAGGTTAAGTAAACACTCTGTGGGACGTTATTATCCTCAGTGAGTCGGCAGGTTTGGAGTCAGTCCGTTCATGTTTTCATTGTCCTGGAAATGAATAGTTTAACTTTTTGAGATCGAAGCTTATTTGCTTTCTGTCGTGTGTGAAGTGAAGATGGATCCAGGGTGTTGAGATTCAGGCCTGGTACACACTAACACAGATATTTTTCCAAGCAGATATTTCTCAGCCTCCTGTCCACAAAATATCTCAGAAAACACAAAAACACAAAAACGATTACAAACGATGAAGCTTGAGAACATTCTGAGCAGTGAATTTTATTTTATTTGGAGGTAGTGACTTATAAACTTAAACAAAAGTAGTTAACGATTCATTTACAGTTATTTGACTCATATTTCCTCATCTTTCATTTAGCACAGTTAGCTGATCTGATACAGTTCGAGTGAGGTTGTGGTTAGCCTAGCTTAGCATTAAGACTGGAAGCAGCTAGCCTGGCTATGTATCTGGTTGGTTTGTAGTTTTTTTTGTACATACAACATCTGGAAAATGAGAAAAAAAGTATACATTTAGAATTCTGATTTTAAAGTTAGAAATCAAACTTGGTAATAGTTGTAAACATCATCAGCTTCTGTATGTTCAAGTGGAAGTTTGAGTTTGTGTTTGACCTGTTCAACAACAGCGTTGCGTAGTGATAACATGCAGTTCACAGACTGAATCTGGCAACCTGCGGCAAACTGGAGACTGTTAATTGTGTAACTGCATGGTGCTCAGGCAGTAATTCAAACTTTGTGTTGAGTGGAGGAATCAGAGCCCACTCTCTGTGATTGAACAGCCCTCCAGGTGATTGAGGTCTCTGGCCTGTCACCTCACGCCGCCTTTCATGATAAATAACAGCCCAGCCAATTACGACAAGAGGGCGAGAGAGACATCGTGACCGTTCGGCGGTTGATTGCTCTCATGGAAAGACAGACAGACAACCACGTTTTGAGGAAGCAGACTGAAAATATTCACTCTGAACCTCAACGAGAGAAACTAATTAGAGATTCCAGAGTGCTCGTGTTCCTCCAGAGACTGGAAGTAGTTAATCTTTCACTGGACTGCTTCCCCTCTGCTCTGCTTCTCAAACTAATCAGCTCTGCCCTCATTAGCTGAAGCCAAGTTGCAGTTTAGTTAGCTTTTCACAGCTAACAGGGCTAATTAAGAGTGAGCGGATAGCTGAATGAGTATGGAACAGCTCACTGGAGACCACGAGGGCACCAAAGCATTTTTTAGCGACGGTTACCTGCTGGTTCTCATTAAGTGCGACTGAATGTAATGATTGCTTTCATTTAGCAGCAAGCGACCAGCTGACAGGATGTGTAACGAGACTGACACGTCAGGCATAACAAGTTTAATAGAATATAATAACACTGTGTGTCTCAGAAATAACTAAAACAATCCTCATCATAAGTTACCAAAGATCAAAGTGATGACGTTAAATGTTTTAGTGGTTATTCTGACAGTCAGTGCGTTTACATGACACTCAAGAAAACCGAATTACTGCGTTAGTCTGACTATGAACGGATCTTTAAGATGCATGTATACACCTTAGTCTGACTAAAATCGGACCGGATCGGATTTCTCATAGTCGAATTACACCACGTAGATTATTCGATTGAAAGTCGCATTACTCCTGCATGTATACGTTTCCAGCGGATCGGATCGGATTTTGCATTCTGCGCAGGCGCCAGATTTTTCCCCGGGGCCGTGAGCCGGAAGTAGACGGACGGACGGCGACGGCGGCGGTGGCGGCGGCGGCGGCGGCGGCTTTCCTCCGAAATCACCGCAAGAAAGAGCGCCAGAGTGCACATAGTTTGTGTAATTATCATGTACACCATATACGAAGTGTACGAAGATGTAGCTTCGTCTCGCTCTTCGTACGCCATCTTTCTTGAATGCCGAGGCAGCTGGTGACGTAAAGAGGTCAGCCGGAGGTGCGCCGTTAACACTAGTTGAAATGGGCACAGCGCCACCTAGCGTACCAGGTATGACATGCTTTCGGCCAGTAATTCGATTGTCTCACCGGCATGTATACTCGGATAATTGCAGTTGTCCGATTGAGCAGCATAGTCGAACTATGACTGTAATCTGACTAAGCTGTGCATGTAAACGCACTGAGTGATATTGAACGAAACAGCAGCGAATGCTCTCCAGATCTTCTCCAGATTGTTTGTTTTGTCCAACCAACAGTCGAAAACACATTAAAAGCTGTAAAATCTCACATTTAAGATGATGGAACCAGGTGATGTTTGACACTGACACACCGACCCGTCTGTCAGCCAACACCACTCTGTGTGGAGGTGACAGGCAAAACACTGAAAGAGCAACACAAGCAGACGTTTAACCAGCTCAGCTATTCACACGATGATGCTCCTGCTATACGACATGGACACGAAACAGATAAAGACGAAGCGTTATCACAGTTACTTGACATTTAAGTCAACGCATCTAAGAAGCTGCCACGCTGTCATAGCCAAACTGAGCTCTGAAAACAAACCAACTGTGACTTTAATGTTAAAATATCCCCAAAGATTATTTGTTGTGAAGAGTTGGATGCTTCTTGCCTCATTAACACGCTCAGTGCGTTGCTGTTTTCCATGTTTTCAGTGTTTATTTGTTGAGTTAAAAGGAGAAAATTGGTTTGTTTTCATCATGTCAGTCCACTCTCTGCCGTATGTTTGCTTTCCAATCACACTGAATCTAACACAAACAGACCCAAAGCCAGCAGCTTGGCAGGCTCTCCGGGTTTATCGGCTGCTGCTAAACTGCAGCATAATGCGTTGGTCGAAAATCTATCCATCACTGTCCCGGTGCTGGCGCTCTGCTCTCTGTCCTAACAGGCCGTGTTGGTTCAGATCCAGCCGGTTTCAGGAACATCTGATGCAGCTCCAGTAACGTTGATGAGTGTATTTCAGTTAGTTTCCTGGCATCAGTGTGTGTGTTAACAGAACGGGTTTGGAATGTGTTTTTACTCTTGATCACCAAACAATCAACATGGAAGAGAGCGGACTATTGATCACAAACTGTAGCTCAAGAAAAGCCTCTTTTTGTGTCCTCAGTAATCATCGAGCAACCAGAAGATTTAGAGTCTGAACTTATTGTACAATCAAAAAGGTCAGAAGCTGTTTTCACACAGTACATATATCAGTTTCCATTCATTAAGCCTGGATTGCAGTCATTCATAACTCATGATCAAGTAGATGAAAGCTATTTTTAGTTAGTGAGATTGCTAATAATGCCAGCTTTGATCACTTCAGGTACTTTGGCGCTGTAATTGAATTCTTCCAGTCTCAAGCCTTTCTCCTAATGAGATAATAATGACGACAAAACACGAGGAAATGTTTGTATGGAGAGCTGAAGTGAATCTAAAACTTTCTCGGCTGGTAATCATTGATAATTATTCTCACGGTGATACGTCTGAACCTTTCCAAGCTCCTTCAAGAGTTTGTCTTCACACTAGGTGCTTTTCTCAGGAGGCCACTTTGGTGCCAGCCATGACTCATTTCAGCCACCATGCGTCCCTGTGAGTGATGTCATGCAGATTCAGTTTCCAGCCCTGAAACTGTTTTCAAACAAGTTTGTTATCCAGCAACCAGCTGTTGATATCACAGACACTGTGAGCTCTGGTTTTACTCTGGACAGGTGTCTATATACTGTATATGACAGGATGTCATTTAATCATGAGAATATATTATTGCCCTATTCGCAAGGGACTAGTATTACCTGGAGACCTCAAGTGATTTAGAAATTATCCCACCACGTCTGTGTTTCGTGCGGCGCATTCACACGGGATAAGTGAAGTCTGTGTTTTAACTCTAATTTACTGACATTATCCCCCGGATCGATCGCACCGGAGCTCTTACTGGAGCAGCACAACGGTTAGATATGGATATTTTTAATATAATAACTGGTGAGCCTGTTGAAAGATGGAAGAATGTTCCTTACCGCATGCTGCCATGCATGTAATCCATCGAATCATCTTTTGAGATTTCGCTCTTCTGATTTGAAAGTACTGTCAAAACTTTTATTTATAATTCCCAACGCAGCCTTCATAATTCTCAACTGGGTAGAAAGAAGGCACTGAAAATAGGGGTGTCCCGATCCGATATTCTTATCGGATCTGACGCCGATATGCCCTTATCTGAGTCTAAGCACCGATCCGATCCCTACCGGATTCCACCAGGCATTTCCTCCCGGCGCGCCATGTGATCGTGTGATGCGCGCTGTGGACGTGCACCCGGAAACAAAACAACAACTACAGCATGTGCTGCAGCAGAGTAGGGCGCGTTTGAGGACGGAGGATACAAAATGTCAGCAGTTTGGGAGTTTTTTACGTTGGATTCACCCACCAGCAAAACAGCAAAGTGCAAGGTCTGTGCGAAGGATATTCCGAGGGGTGGCACAAAGGTCGCCAATTTTAACACAAGCAACTTAATTAGCCACTTGGAGAAGAAGCATGCTAAAGAGTATGCTGCTTTCGTCGAGAACAGGAAAAAACAAGGACCGCAGCAACAGAGTATTGAAGCCTCACTTATTGCACGGCGGAAATATCCTATCAAGAGCCCACAAGCAAAGACAACAACCCAGTTCCTACTGTTGTAAGTGATACAACAGCTTAAAACTTAAAATGATTATTTATTTAGAAGTTTTTAGTTGGAGTAAAATAAAAGAAACGCTTCTGTGGGATTCATTCTGTGTATGCTCTTCTTATTAGTTAATGTTTTTTTAAAGGGTTTAACCTGATGACAGCAATCATATCATGTAAGGTAGTATACAGCTGTTAAAATTATAATATTTAATTGCTTTTTTAAGCACTCTGTTATCGGAAATGTTATCGGTATAGGCTGACATGGAATTCTGGTATCGGGATCGGATCGGGAAGGGAAAAAACCATATCGGGACATCACTAACTGAAAACACAAAAAACCTTAAGAAAAAATCAAAAAACGACCCCAAATCACAGGGATGCCGATTCACACAGGACTAATATTATCACATGACCTCTGTGTTCGGTGGAATATGGAAGGTAATTTGCGGTGGAATTTAATATTATCACATGACCTCTGTGTTCGGAATTTTTACTCAAATTACGGACATGACAGATTCACACAGGATTAAGATCACAGTCGACCTCTGCAATTATTACAAATTACTGGAGGTCCCCAGGTTATACTAGTCCCGTGCGAATAGGGTGTAAGTGGTCATCTTTTATCTTAGATTGAACAGATTTCACAGATATGAAGCATTTGAAGAAACTCCAAGAAAGGCACTGTAGGCACTGGTGGCAAAGGTTGAACAAAGTGTAAATAATATATTTCCTGACTTTATATCATCAGGAGGAGGAGAGGATGACTGAGGTTCCATTTTTTGGTGGACTGTTCCTTTAATACTTTTACCCGTAGGGTGATAACCACAGTCCTCATTTATTTTTAACGTCTCAATGAACAGTAAGTTGCACAGATGTTGTAGCTGGACTGAATATATTAACTGGAGCTGCCCTTGTTGTCATCGTTACGTGTTTACTCTCCTCAGAAGATGTAATCTGTGATGATTCTGGCAGCAAAGGAGGAATAATAATGATCACTGATAAAGACGCTTTTGTTGATGCACTGATGGAGGCATTAAGTCACAGCAGGAACAAAGAGAACGAGCGCCGCCTCTGAAATAATCATCGGACAGAAGCGCAAATTTATCCAATCATCAGAGTGTTTTATGTCCTTTCAGCCCTGACGGAATAAATATCTTGATTACATCACACGCCACCAACGAGCTGACAAAGAGATTATTAAGATAATCTGACGGCTTTCATATTAAAACATTATACTGACATCTCAGACGCACACTGAGCTGAGACACACAGCATCCAGTCTGTAGATTACAGCATAATCAAGTAATGAAATGAACATTATTTAAACCTTTTGCTGATGAAAAGTGGAAATGTATTTCTGGTACATACGAAGATCCAAGTGTGATTCTCTGGGATTTAATATTTTAATTTCTCAGAGGATCAAATGCTGAAAGACATTATAATATCTGTGTTACAGGCAAACAGACTAAATCACGATGTTGTTTACTTTCACACCTCAAGTATTTTGTTTATGGTACAGCTCTGTGGGAGCCGTTAAACTGGAGAAGGTCTGAGCCTCGGCTGAGGACAGAGTAGTAGTAATAATAATAATAATAATAATAATAATAACACATTTATTTATAGAGCACAATTGAATTTCAGCTGTGTGTGAACTTTGTAAAGTGTTCAGACTAACAGCTGTGCCGACCTGTTGGCTGAATAAACACTCAAACACTAAAAAACATGTCAGATCTTAGATTTCCGACCTCCGTACCTCTACAAACCGTTTCCCAAATCTTCGGTGTAAATTGAGTTTTTAGAAACATCTGCTGACATCACACTCTGCGGCTCCTGGCTCCCTGCACGAGGGAACCGTGTGATGTCACCACCTCATCTCCTGTCGTCGTGGCGGCGAAGCGGGCAGTCAATCATCCTGAACAAATCTACCCACAAGGCCGTGCTTCAGCCCTCTTTTCCTCTTCCTTGCTGCTGTTCCTGTCCATCTGGCAGTAGTTAAAGATTAATATGCTGGAATCTCAGAGCCGAGGAGCCGGGAGATGACGGCTGGTTTCATCAGGCGCAGAGACGAGCGGGCTGCAGCGAGAACACGGATATCAAACTGGACCGAGAGCTGAAAACATCCGTGTCCCCCCCACCGACTGAGTACAATAAAAACACAGAGTCTTTCATGAGGTGGCGATCATCAACTAATTATACACAACTTTATAAGTCCTGATCAGTGTTGTTCCTTTGTGTCAGGGCGTCTGTGTTTGCTACACGCTCTGATATTTGAAATTAATCTATAGTTAAAGTCAATGATATTTAAATCATGACGTGATGTTATTTATCAGTCTGATATACAGTATATTGGGGGTACTTTACACAACACTGGATATACTTGACTAACACTGCAGTATGTAATAGTTAACAGTCTGAATAAATGCTACAGACAACAGTAAGTGTAGTTGCAGCTGTTTCTGAGCCTGGAGGCTGCAGATACACAGCAGCAGACCTGGAGTCAGTGTGATAACTGTCAGGCTGCTGCTTCACCACAGTGCACTGATGGATTCACAGTTATCTTACGCTGGCAGGCACTACGAACCAAAACTAGCCTGTTTTGTGGTTTATTAGATATTTGTCATTTTCCATCAGCATTCATCATCAAAACACTAAAAGTGCAGTTTGGATTATTGCAGTGACAAAGTATTTCTTCAACCTGAAACTTGCTGACTGATTAACATTACGTTGTTTTTGCACCAAACCAAAATTAACTACTGGAAGTCACATCCTCCTCCATATATACGTATCAGATCAGGAAATGCTCTCACAGGCAATGAAAAGATGAAAAATGTGTGCCATAGTCTGATACACAAACCTTTGAGGAATGAGCCAGTTTGTGAGTGTGCTTCCTGTTTGATCCGCGTGTGGCTGAGCCGGACTGATCGTGTGTGATCTTCAGGAGAAACGAGGCCAGAGGTGGAGCTGTGTGGGCTGCAGAGCGGTTGTTCTGGTGGGTCATGATCCACCTCAGCAGGAGGGCCCTGTGGGAGCGTACAGCAGATGACAACACGCTGTTATGTCAGAGCGACTTCATTTTCTGTCCCCCGCAGCTTAAGCCTCAGCCAATTACGTCCCCCGACAAGAAACCTCGGCCCCCCCGGGCGAGGAGCCAAATGGACTCGGTGACAGATTTCTGATCAACCTGCGTTATAAAGTCCTCCAAGCGTCATCTGCTTCTCTTTAACTGCAGCTCAGCCCTCTGGGCCTTTACAGCATCCTGAACACTGACATGAGGTTTCTGTAACAACCATATGATTAAATATACTCTGACTGATCTCTGTAAACCTGAAGAAGGTTTTGGTGGCAACTTCTAATTCTCTTTACAGACTCAGTTACAGTTCAGAAGTTTGCAAGCACCGGAAGGAAAACTGAAGTAGCTGGAGATTTCACAGAAAAATGAACATGATAAAATAAAATGGCTCCACACAGCTCGTCTGCTGTGATCACAGTCTCCAGAAGCCAAGAGATCACAAACTGATTTGGACAGATGTTATTTACACCCTGCTGTAGCTGCCGAGCTAAAAGTGTTAGCATGCACCTCGGTTGCTTGTTGAGTAGGGGTGGGACGATACGGGTAACTCACGATTCGATACTGTGACGATATTTGGCCCACGATAATGATAATATCACGATACACGATATCTGCAATATTCGATATATTGCAAGAAATTTCATCAACGATATATCACGATATGTGACTGAAAAAAGAAAAATACCAATAAAAAGGAAAACTTCTTATGCATCTATTGCATTTATTTTATTTTATTTCCTATAAACGTAATATGCCTTGGTGTGTCCAGGTTGACCCAAAGCACTTTTATGTTCTTTTATGTGAAGGTCGCTGGTTCGCATCCCCTGCTCCCCTGGGGTGGGACTGAGCTACATGCCGAAGTATCCTTGAGCAAGATACTGAACCCCAGAATTGCTCCTGATGTGCAGTTGGCACCCTGTAGGGCAGCCACTGCCATCAGTAAAGGTCCTGCAATGAGCTGGCGACTCGTTCAGGGTGTACCCTGGCCTTCGCCCATAAGTCGAACTGGATTTGGCCCCAGTAAGCCCCGCAACCCCCCACGGGGGGGATTAAAAAAAACAAAAAAAAAACTAAAACATCCCGCAACCCTGACAGAAAAGCGGAAAAGAAAACGAACAAACGAACGAACTTCCCAGGTATTGGATGGTTGAACATAACTCTGCACATAACTGGTTGCATATTGAAATGTGCCCAATATTTCATTTAATTTGTATGTTATTCTTATCTTGTTTAACTATTGTTAGACTAAAACGGGCCCAAGTTTACATAAAACAAGTTGCTACTGACTTTTCAGTATCAGAAAGCACTGTCCTGGTTAACATAAGACATGTTATTAATGTTCATGCACTTTAATGTGTCCAGCTCAGGGTTCTCTCCAGGTGGTGGAACAGCGCCGCTGCGCCGCTATACTCATTTTCAATGTAAGCTGCTTTATAGCGGGTGTTAGTGGGCTGCCGCGGTCTTCTCGTTAAAAAAAAGGATGGACGAACGCTTCCCCTCGATATTAAATATCGATATTTGCCCTCAGTGTATCGATTATTTATTGCGACAGAGAGCACAACAATATATTGCAATATCGATTTTTTTTCCCACCTCTAGTGTTGAGGATATAAATACTGTATTTTCACATCAATTAGGGTTTGTGTTGCAAAGCCACAGATAAGTTAAAACTGAACGTTTCTTTATGTTGAAACTTGACGTTCCGTGCTGTATTTATACTCTGGTTGGGTTTAGGCACAGACTTCATTGGTTAGGGTTGGAAAAAAACATCTGGTTTGGATTAAGATACCTGTTTTGGTTTCCACGATCATGGATGGAGATGATCTGACTCTTCCTGTGAAAAATAGCTGGTTTTTCATTGCCACAGAAAAAAGATGGAAATGTCTGCTGGTCTCCTCAAAATAACACCACAGAAACATCTGGAACAATCCCCAGGTGTCCAAAAAAATGTCCACTGCTGTGACTTGAACTGCCGTTCCCTCCACCTCCCGATGGGGTAGTCGGCTAATAATCATACAATGCAAATGTGATATGAGACGTTTGGTGCAAATGTCAACCGTGGACGTATCTGTGCTCTGCTGAGATGTTAACTGCTGACATTTTATCCTGGAGCCTGGGCTGGTTATGTACATGAAATAAGTTAAGGTAAGAAAACTCACCTTTGACTTTAAGACGGTAATCACTGAAGCAGCACCGTGGCTGTTTATTCCAGGATTATTTGTTTTCAGACCATCCAGAAATACAGAGCCGTCCTCTCAGCCGTCTGCCTGCTGGTGTGTCAGGTGTTTGTGGCAGGTGAACTTGTGCACATTAAATGGAGATGACGGCAGAGTTCAGGCTGTTGCTTCAGTGTTTCATAACATGACCAAATAAAGAAAAGGAATGAACGCTGCTGTGTTGAATCTCCAGCGAACAGGTTTAATTAACTCAAACTCGACAACTCTGCTGAACAGATGAGTCTATATTAGGATGTTTTCTGTGTCTTAACACACGATGTGTAAAGAACTACAGCAGCAGACTGTGATGACGAGTAACGTAACGTAACATTAGAGAACATCAAACACAGTCAGAGTCAAAGTATAGCTGGTTCAGACCGAACATCACACTTTGTTTCTGGGGCAGAAGAGACATTCATTGATAACAAGAGGTAAAAAAAAATCATAACTATCTGCCCTTTAAAGATAAGATAAGACTTTATTGATTCCTCGCCATTCAATTCAAGTGTTATAGCAGCTTACTGATTGAGTAAAAGATAAGAACATTTAATCAAGATAAAAGCAAAGCAAAAACTCCATAGAATAATAGAAATATAGATTGAAAATAAAGACTATGTACACTGAGACTTCAGGGACCGACAGCAGAAAATCCTGTAGTAATTAGATTTTCTTGGGTCGTGCTGGAACTGTGTTGATGGTCATCGTGTGTTTTTCAAGCTCTGAGTGGGTCGAAGGAGAATCAGCTGAGAGGAAGCCAAACATGGAGGTGAAAGGGAAACTCTCTTCCTGCTGTATTTGTAGAAACAGCAGCCTGTTGAGCAGGAGGTGAAGCTTCCTGAAGGTGAGATCATGACGGGCGTCAACCTCCTGAGGTGCGACTGTTCAGAGAGCTGAAGAGAGTTTCTGCCTGATGAGATATTTCTTGTGTGTTGTGTAGATGTTTCTGGTTCATGAAGCCCCATCACCTGCTAGTAGAAGCAGTTTCGATAGACATTTTTGGGTTGTACAATCTGAGACGTGACTTCAGCGTTTAAAGTATCACCTACACTGAACAGTTTCATGCAGTTTGCAGATCATTGAGATTCCCACTCAGGTGCATCTTGTGGAGGTGTTGGTCCGCCTGCTGTCGGCTCGTCAGACTTGTTGTAACACTCGTCCTCCTGACAAAGAAATTATAAAGTATTAGTTTTTACCTCAATCAAGGAGGTTTGTTTTCTCCTGCGTCTGTTTACTGGTTTGTCAGCAGGATTGCACAAAAACTGTTGAACGGATTTTCACGTATTTGTCAGAGAATACTGCAGAGATGTTGATAAAAAAAAATCTGGTTTATAGACTGATGTAGTAATGAGTCCTAAAACCCAGTGATCTCCTCTGTTACCCTCCTCAACTCAAGGTTTTTATTTCAAATGTGTTTCCAGTTAAATGTGTGTCACCACAGGCTGAACATATTCACAATCATCATTAATGTCCCACAGTTTAATCATGAAGCTCTTCATGTGTTAGAAACAGTTAGCGGTTGCTAACGAGTGTCTGAATGAGACTACAGAGGTTGTCGGGGACATTAAACGTCCTCACAGCGAACACGGAGACTCATCTACTCACTAGTCCGTCTTTACAGGCCACTTTAGTTACACACTGTTCTAACTCTGACTTTACAACTTGTACATCGACCAGTTTATAGAAAACCTGGATAGTAACTGTGCAGTAAATTGATACTGTTACTTTTCTACTTTTACTTCTAATTCAGAGCTAATTTATTTATCATTTTGCACCGGCGTTGCAGAATGAAACTGAGTTTGAGTCCTTTTACGCTACATTGCTTAAAAACACTAAATCTAAATTTGAATGCATGAGTTTCACTTGTACTGAAGTATCTCTACACTTTAATATTGCGTTCTTGTTCCACTGCTGTCTGTGGAGAAATATGTGATAATGAAGAGTTCCCGTCACAGAGCGAGACTAAACTTCAGATCTGTTCGCTTCCATTTCTGCATGCTTAAGAAGCAATACATATATTTTACCTGATACAGCTGACATTTAAACGGCTAATATGTAATTATACATACATATATATAGAGTATATGTGTGTGTGTGTGTGCAACAGAGACACGCTGTTCTTCCCTGCTTTACTGATGAGCTTCAGTCTGATCATTATATTGAGCTGGTGGTGACGGAGGCGGCGCTGCGTTCCGGCTCAGTGGGCCGTCTCTTCATTGTCGACTCTCTGTCCGCTGATTAGGCCGAGTGAAGCAAGAGGAATACGAGGAGCGAATGAAAGAAAGTCTAATTGAAAGGCTCAACACTTAATAAAGAAGCTGACAGCCCTCCTCTTCCTCTCACACATGGATCTATTTAAAGAGCCCGAGAAAGAACATTAAAGTTGCAGGTTTCACTGACGGCAGCAATCAGAACCAATTAGCTGCGTCAGGCATGTATAGAGAGCCGTAATGAAGACACGCTCACACAATCAAGATATTCTGTCCGCTGTCATAACAACATTAAAACCTGAACTTTTAAAAGTGTTTACATTCAGCTTGAAGCAAAACTTTAGCCGTATGAAAATAGACCTCCCGTTCTTTTTGCTCAAATTATTCGGTTTAAATCGTTCTAATTAAAATCATCAGTCATTCGTTTTGCAACTGAAGGCTAAGACTTTCATCTTCCACCTAATCATGTTGTATGTAGCTGTCATGAGGTCAAACGATGTACGTTATAGTGGTGTCAGCAATAATCGATTCGGCGATGCATCGCAATGCGGGGCATGCACGATTCAGCATCGATGCGGCAACGTGCCATAATCAATTATGTCACTGTTTATTTTCTGGCCTTGAGTGGACAATAAAGTTGTGAAGTTTCAATTACTTCCGGGGGCATTTCCGGAGCAACGTTGCAATGACATGCGCAGCCTGTAGCTACATGCTAAGCGGTAGCACTAGCTAGCATAACAACAACAGTAGCCTCTTTCACACTGTCGTTTGCATGCGTGGATCCAGTGTGAACGGATGATACGGAGGCGCGGAGCGAGGGCGTGTCGGTCGTGCAGTCTGATAACTACACAGGTCCTTCACTCAACTAAATACAGAGAAATGTCCCACAAAGCAACGTTACAGGACCGAACAAAAGTAACGTAGTAACTGTAACTGTCTTTGGCAACTTATATGAGGAAAACAAATACCACAGCTGTACGTGGAGAAGCGTCCGTCCTCCTGTCCTCCTGTCTGTCCTCCTGACTCCTCCTCACATTTCTGCTCAAAAAACAGCGTCTGTCACCGGCAAAAACTTTAACTCACCGAGTGTTTGTAATGAAAGTAAATCACAGCGACCGTCAGCTCTCCTGACCGAGACTTCAGGGAACTTCCCCAGAAAACAGCCTCCGTCCCCGCGAGTGACAGAGTCAGACAGTTTACTGATGGTGATTATGTATAATTATGTAATTTAACGCGAAAAACTTAACTTCGTCACTTTCCAGGATGTTTGGTGGGTCAGGATCTCAATCACTACACATTATAACAGCATCTATATGATTATAAACTGTCCGCGGGTTTAGATTAACAGAGGAACATATGGGGAAACAGGAGAGTGATAATACACACAAAGCAGCCAATAAAATCTGTTGTTCAATATCTGACTGCTTGTATTGCCTCATGACTGATGAAAAGTTTGCCTTGTTGTGTGCAGTAGAATTTTGATGCATTGCAATGCATCATAGAATCGAATTGAATCGAATCGTTACCTGGTGAATCGTAATCGTATTGATTTGTGAGGGCAGTGCCATTGCACACCCCTACGTTACAAAACTTGGTGAAGATGTGAGTTTCGTCAGCGAGCGGGTAGTTTTGATGAAACTGTACTTAAAAATGAGCTTATCTCAAAATAATTAGCCTACATTGTTCAGTTAAGTTGTGCTGAGAAATATTTGGTCCATGTTTCTACATTTAAATGTCTTTGGATCAATAAGCTCCATGTTTTTATTTAGTACATTTAATTATTTAATGATCTTTTAGCTCAGGTGTTTTTCAGGGAAAGGAAGCATTTGAATTAATACCAAGAAATGACGTCATAATAAGCAAAAATACTGCTTCTGTTGCAGAGTTCAAAGAGTTAAACTGAAATTCTCTCTGAAATCATCAGATGTGGTTATTTTCCTGATGTACGGCTCCGTCAGCCAGTCAGTAAGTGATTTAAAGTCCCAGTCTGTCTCTGCTGATCAGTGTTGGTGGAAGGAAGCGTTTGTTGAAATGCTGTCAGGAACCAGAACCACCAGGACTCACTTCACGCTGCATCATTCTGTTGGACTGATGTTATCCGTGTATCTGTGTCTGAGGTCGGTGTTCTGGCCTGACCTCTAATGGCTTCGATCCAGCTGTGTCAGCAGGGGAGCGTCATCGCCACTTCCTGTTTTGTAAACAGCCCATTATCGAGTGCGTCCGTTCTATACAAGTTCCTGCAGACACAATGACTTGACGCGGGTCCAAAGCTCTCAGACGCGTGTCTCCTCCAGAGGTGGAGTCGAGCTTCTCGCTGCGATAGAACATGATGAGACTAGAATGAGGTGATGGGTCAGTTTGAGCGTCTACATGGAGGAATATATATTCACAACTTTGTGTTGGAGATTGATTATTTATCCACAGCAGGCTGTTTCTGCACATGGATCTTTCATACGTAGATCGTTTGTTCTTGTCTTCTCTTTTTGCATTGAAACATAAACTGGAAATTGAATTGTACTTTTTGTACAAAGCAAATTGTCATGTAAACTGTGTGACTCTGCACGTGCACGAGCCGTCTGGCCTCATCATCATCATTTACTGTAATTGGCTTTAAAGATGCCACGATTTCCTGATTTGCATGCGAAAGGACATCATTTAGTTTAGTTTTGAGCGACAGCAACCCAGAAGCTGTTGAAAAAGAAGAAGCGTTTTTTTACGGACTGTGAAATTAATGATTGATCCAACTGATGGATGAAATTTAGTATTCTTTGGAGGCTTCAGTTCTGGAATCAGCAACAAAACATGCAAGTGGAACGGCAGAATGTTACAGGGGTGGTGAACGCTGTGAGTTCAGACTTTGGAGAAGTTAAAGTTCAAAGTAGTCTTATTTTAAGGGAGATCCCAAGAAGCTGAACTCGGCTCCAGGAGAAGGAGAACATCAGTACGCAACATCAGTTGCACATTTGCGATTTCCTCCAGCAGCGTTGAAGCAGCAGTTGTTTCATGTGGCACATCCACCATGCACAGCTACAGCCCGGATAAAGTGCCAGTTAAAGACCTGATAATCCATCCAGGGTTCGTACGGGTGCTTGAAATCCTTGAAAGTACTTGAATTTCAATGTTGTGTTTTCAAGGTCTGAAAAGTGCTTGGATTTTAGTTTAAGTGCTTGAAAGTGCTTGACATTATAACTCTGTGTCTTTCACAAAATTTGGATCAGACTGGATAATTAATTCCTGAAGTTTTTGCTATTATGAAACATAATTTTAGATGTTTACAGCATCATACAATGTACATTATTGTGATAAAAAGTGAAGAAAAAATGATGAGTTTATATATTCCTGTAGAAAAGTATTTTACCCCAGCAATAAGGTGCTGGAAAATCTTTAAAATTACCCTTAAAAGTGCTTGAAAAGTGCTTGAATTTGACCTTGAAAAATGTGTACGAACCCTGTCCATCACACCTGAATATGTTCTTACTCCACAATAATACAGGAAAATAATCTTTACTTAAATAAAGATAAATATCTTTATCATATCTACACTGACAGACATATTTACAAAACACATTAAAAGCAACAACAACTCGCACATCACTGTCTAAACATAGTGATGTTTTTTAAACTATAGGTGTTTATTCACAGTAATCAGCCTGAGAAGACTGCGTGCAGGGTGTTACAGATGAGTACCAGCAGGCAGTCTCACCCTCTGTGGGCTGTTAGACATCTGGAAGCCTGTCAGAACACTTTTCCTGAGAGCACATGGTTTATACATTTGGCCTCGGGTCTTGCAAGATAACTGCCGAGTGGCAAGACCTGCCTCAAATGACTCTGAGTGCATCTCTTTTTATATTTCATGTCTGACTTGTCGTCTCACCTGCAGCTTTCTCTAGAGAGACGTGTATTCACCTGGTGTGCCGTGTGTGTGATGTACCCACATTTTCACCGCACATTCTTCCTTTAACATGTGGGAGAATAAAAAAAGACATGATTTAGAGTCTTCCCTCCTGTTGCACCCTGGTTTCTTTACGCTGTTGAACTGTAATTTTGAGATAAGTGCATATGTCTCTGCTCTGCTCTCACTTTGCCTCAGATAAAGAACTAGAACATCTGCACATCTGTTTTTTTTACGTCTCTCCACTGACTTGTGTTCTCGGCTCAGCTTCACGTTTGTCAAACTTTTCCCAGCTCAGCCTCGATTCTGCTGCTGTCTGCCTGCAGCGGCATGTGGTTTGTGGTTCTAATCAATATTTCTCAGACGGAAGCATTTGACATTTCACTGTACAGCTTCAATAACACTGGGACTTTTATTTTCCCTCCTTCGAATCAATGCAAAGAGCAGAGTACTTTATGTTTCCAACATTAAAGCGAACAAGAGACGTACAGTGAGCCAGGAAAGATCACAGCATCTCGTTAGAGCTCCAAGAAAGTAATTTCTATCAACAACATCGAAGGTTAGAGGCAGTGATTCCTCCTGACCTTTACTTTGGAAAGACGAAGCACTGAGTGTTTCCTCCGCCTGTGGTCGCGCTGTGACGTCTGGCTGAGCAGGATTTCTGTGAGATAAAAGCATTTTTTAAATGATTCTGACTTTGTGTAAATGGTCACAGCATCATCGATTTAATCTGACTCCTTACAATCCTGTTTCCTTTATGAACTGTTTGTTTATGTTGAAGCAGAAACACTTTGACATTTTGAGTATTTTTAAACTCAAACGCAGAGTTTAGTCTTCTGACGGCAGAGCGACGAGTAACATGGCACAAGAGGGAGATTAGAGATAATACTTTAAGGTAATTACTTTTCCTCAGATCTATTTCCCGTCCGACCTTTGCTTTTCTTCTCCTTCACCCCTAAAGTATGAAAGATGGAAGCTGCGTGTCGGCTTAATTCTTTGATATTTTTTAAACGACAAAGATGATACGAAGACGTCAGATCTCAGGATTAATAAGACAAACTTTAGGCGATACTCTTTAAGTTTTTAAGCTTTTCCTGCTCTCGTGGATGATATTAGAAGTGATGTTGGGGCTCCAGGTGTTTCTGTGGCTCCATCCTGTGCAGCTCTTAGCAGAATCCTTTCATCTTGGTGGCTGTCGTTCTGCCGGCTGGTCTGCTATCATCTCAACACACGTGCTGAAGACAGGAAGTGTGGCGGGGTCAGAGGTCGGGGCTGGTCCGCTGTGATCCGGGCTCCTCCTGCAGGACTTTGCTCTTCCTGGTTTGAGGGTCGTGTCTGCACTCTGACCTTTGGTACCGAGTCAACCTGACGCAGCAGCAACCTGATGTCTCATCCTGTTACATCATCACAGCATATTATCAGTTTATCAGCTGTGACGACAGACAACAGGAGGACCCCTCCTCCAAAGTAGGGACGTTAATGATTCATCGATTAATTGCTGCTTAATCCATTAAAAAAGTCTTAACTGACAGGAACATCAAAAAGTAAGTCACAGTAACATATTACAGCTGCTTTCTTATCAAATATAAACAAATAAAACACAGAATACTGCTGTGAGATAATGTATTTAATTAAAATACACCAAATTTTTTTAAATTAGCCATTTAGTCGCCTCAGTATTGGTTTGATTTTGTTGCCAGTTGTTGCAAAGTTACAGAGAGAATCTCCGTAATCACAATGAAGTCATTAATCTGTTCTGTAGTTTATTATTCATGTAACTTTATGTTCACTATATCTACTCTGCACAGATCATCTCAGTGGTTAAAACAGTTTGCTAAACATATTTCACATATTATCGATGATTAATCGATAGATTGTTAAGGCAGCTGACTATCGAATAAAGATATTACTTTATGTTTGCTGTTTTGTTCTGTTATGTTTATCTCTACTCCAAACCAAGAAAAACTATCAATCAAACATCAGATTCACACACTCACTTATGTAAGATAATAAGAATCTGGAGGTTGAATTTCACTTCGGTCGTACAAGTGGACTCATTTTGAAATTAGGTATAGAATTAGAAACAGTAGGAATAAAGTATATGTGTGTGTGTGTGTGTGTGTGTGTGTGTGTGTGTGTGTGTGTGTGTGTGTGTGTAATATATATGCAAATTGAGGCAGCACACACACACACGATTCAGTTTCAGCAGACTGTGAACTCGTCTCGGCGGCGGCAGCGAGGGATTCTTGAGCTCAGTATCAATCGGAAGAAAGCTTTTAGCCCTGCGAGGTTTCTGTGGTTTCACCCTTCACTTCCTGCTCAGAGGTTATTAAACCTGAAACAATAGAGGCGCTGGGGCAGGAACGGCAGGCCGGAGGAATGTCATCACGCCTCTGGAGACTTCCTGAGACTCCTGACAGACAAGTCAGGAAGAAACTCTCAGCATCCCGAGAGCCGGCGATCAGAGAGACTATCAGTTAATTAGATATCTGTAAAACACAGAGCCGGGAGATTTGCTTCAGTCATCAGCCAATAAAACAAAACAATCCCAATGGTGATCTCGGGAGTGACTCATAAAACTTGAAGGTTCATTTCACATAAGTTAGTTTTTAGATATAATGAGACGGTGCAGCGAAATAAACAAAAACAAAGCCGACGTGTTTCAGTCACAGTCGGAGCAGAACGGCTGCTGTGGAACCAGAGATGAATGAAAGTGACGCGCCTGTTTTTACCGATAAACTCCATCGATTGATTTTGTCTGAGTGTTGCTGAAGGAGCATTACTCAGAGGCTTCATGGATTTTCATGGACACACACACACACACACACACACACACACACACACAGACACACACAGACACACACACACACACACACACACACACACACACACACACACACACACACACACACAGGTCTGTGATGATCCCATTGATGTTCCCTCTAACAGCTGAATCAGTGATCGGTGGCGGTGGCGGCTCGTGTTGCCTCCAGCTGTCTGAGTCACAGTGGGCGGCCTCGGCTGCTCGCCATCATCTTATTGATTACTGTATTCTTTTCTCGCTGCACTCCAGATCAACAACATCTGTTCTCAAAACACAGTGAGGAGAACAAACAGGAGATTAAAGCAGCGACAGAAATGTTTGCTCCTAATTGGATCTTTATTTTTAAGTCCGATTGAAGAGGTGACGTATTGATAACCTCGTCCTGTTGCAGTGCGAGTCCAGAAGTTTATCCTGATTAAGATGTTTAAATCAAGAGTTTTTCTTCTGTGTGGCACAACAAAAATATAAAGATAATATATAACATTTGTCTTCTAATTGAAATTAACGATAGAATAAAGCTTCCTAAAAATCCACCCAATCACAGTGTTTTAAACTTTCCCACCTTTCTGTTTGTCCTTTCAATTCAAACTGCTCGATAACCGAAAGCTCATTGGTTCAAATTGAAAACCGTCTGATGCCCCGCCCCCAACATTTGGTTGAAGCAGGAAGTGAGCTGAGCCCATAAATAGGTGGATGATCAGCTGTGTGAGTGTTTGTTGAGCAGGTGTGTCGTTACGTGATCACCCACACAGTTTGTCATAAAGCTGAAACATCAGAATGAAATAAAATAAATAAAATGAAATAAACATTCACCGTGAGCTGAAGAGGAATCTGTTTGTGATGAACAACCTGGTAGAGAAACAAAAGAGGATGTTAGAAAGATGTCCGGAGTAGATGTGTGTGTGGAAAACCTTCAGCTAAAGATGTGAACCTGCAGTGAGCTGCACCGACTCTGGGACGTTAATCAATGAACGAAAATGTTGTTGATAGAAGAAACAAACGTATAAATCACACGCAAAAGTCAGAAGCAGCAACAGAATGAACTGTGTTGTGTGTAAAAATACTATAATTTAAACTTTGATAAGAACATGAAGTGGAAACTTTTTGTACTAAATTAATAATATTACAGCAAGTCATTGATCTGAACCTCTGAAACATGGAGGAGGTGGTTTGCTGTGAGCCTGAATGTCTGCGTGTGGATTAATCTCACATTCTTTAGGATCTATTTCTTCGTGATATAGAGTTTATACACGTTACTGAATATCTGGATCAAAATGTATGTGTGTTGGTGCAAGGCATCCAGTTTTACCTTGATTTGTATTCTTGTGTCACACAGCAGGAAAACACCCTGAACGCAGAGAAACAAAGTTCAGACAGTGATTTGAAACAGTAGAACAAGTCGTCCTGTTAATTGTAGATTTCTCTCTGACATAGTTTACTTACTGTTTAGATGTAGTACTGTGTTGATTGTTACCAGTCGGCCACTTTATTGTTTCCTGTCTCAAAATGAGCCAAAACCGAGCAGCGTGCGATGATTGTTTCTCAGCTGCAGAGTCGGAGCACTTTAATGCAAGAGCAGTGAAATACTTCTTTAAAGGTCATTCCACGTCAACTCGCACAAAATCCAGAACTTTTGTCCTGAATTTTCTTGAACAAAATGAATGTTTAAACTTCTGTGACATTTTTAGAGACCATGTAAAATCCTACAGCTGTTCTCCAAATATTTTTTTTTAGAATAGTATAATGAAGTTTGACCCTCTGAGCTAAATTTCAGCATTTGAGTTATTCTGTATTCTGAACCTCACAAATCACTTATTATTCACTGGATTGGGTTGAAATTAGTCCTGAACGTCCAGCAGACCCCGAGGATAATTTACAACATGTATCGTTTAAATAGTTGTTGCTGAATTATTCCAGTCGTCAAATTAATGAGAGGAAGTCATTTTTTTTACCAGATTGAAGAATCTGTCAATTTCAAATTTTCCAATCTACACATTAGTTTTCACTTTCTTGCAGCCAAATAAATTAAAATTCTCAGTAAAGTTGCAGCCACCAGATGTTATTGTCAGTCCACATGTGTAAAAAGTTATTGCAGATCACAAAACTGTATTAAAATAAAAATATGAATTATTGCATTAAAACATTTAAATCACTAACCACGAATGTGCTGCAGCAGCTGCTGGAACCTCCACTGACATCACTTCCTGTCTCTTCTGTTTTGCAGTGATGTTTGTCTGCTGCTCACCCGACATCTTCAGGAAGTTGATGGTTCAGTTTCGGCGGGAGGATCTTCCTCACGAGCAGTTCGTCTTCTTCTACATCGACGTGTTCGGAGACAGTCTCAACTCCAAACACGGGCAGCCGTGGGCGCGTGGGGACGAGGACGACGCCCTCGCCAAGGAGGCCTTCCAGGTACAGCTGCTGCACTGATCCCACTTCAGTAATCGGGGTCAAGATCTCCCCGGAAAATCAAGTCGACCCCCGTCACGAAGCGCTTTTCATATTTCGCTCCTTTCTTTTGACAATGAGAAAGAAAATTGCCTCGTATTTCGATCAATCGAAAATCAAATTACTCCCTTTTCATTCTTTAATAGCGGTTTCTGAAAGAGAAAGTTGAATGACTGAATGAAAAGACCTGAGACTAAACTAAACCTCCTGCAGCTTCAGTGTGACGCTGTGTTCCTTTTGTCCAACTTGTCTTGACATGACAGGCGTCCGTTAAACGTCCCTGCCTTTTTGTCATTACTTAAATAATCAGATAACTTCTTTTTGTCCTGGATGTCTGATTGGGTCACAGCAGCATTTTTTCCTCTGTACTGAAATCAGGAACACGATGACTCATCCATCCATCACACACACAACGTCTCAGACAGCGCTGATTGAATCTGATTGAAGCCGCGGGGAATGATCCGTCCCATTATTCTTCTCCGTCTTATTCACAGTTACTCAGAATTGAATTATAGACATTTTACATCCGTGGTTACTGAACATATTTACCTCCAGGACTTTTGGGGTAGAAGAATAAATGGATGAATCCTGGTTTGACTGACGCAGCAGAAGGGTCAGAGGTCAACAGACACCACTCTGGAGCAGACACACACTTGGTGTTTTGCTAAAGTGGACTTCAGTCTGGTGGGCGAGGGGTTAAACTCCGACCTGCTGCCCCGGTGGGCTCAAGAGAAGAATCTGCGCTCAGTGTTTGACGTCAGTCGGCGGCACGACCTGATTTCCCAGACTACTCTGAAGTGTCTCCTCTCATCTCCATCTTCATCTCTTTTGTCCTCAGAAATGGGCTTTATTCTCCACTGACCGTCATCTACACGCACACATGCAGCGATTGATCCCCGGAGTAATCACTGCCTGCCTCGGCTCTGTCTGTCTGTAGTGTTTCGTCGTGAGGCTTTTACATTTTCCTCCTGCAGCTCCACAGAAAGTGACGCTAAAACACTCTACGCACATATTCAGGAGGAGAAATATCAGGGAACAATGGCGGCTGTGGCTCAGAGGTAGAGCCAGCGTCTTGTTATCGGCAGGTCGCTGGTTTGATTCCCCTGGTCTGCATGTCAAAGTGTCCTTGGGCAAGACACTGGACCCCAAACTGCTGTGCCGTGTTTCCTGTCCACCAGGAGATTCCATAAATCTCCTCTGTGTAAACGTTTGAGCCTCAGTCAGGCATCGAAACCAGCTAATATTTTCCATCGGTTGTGAGATCTGACCGTAACAACACGTTTTGTGTTTCATAAATCCTTGGCAGCGTCAGAAAATTAAGAAAGCATTTATAGGATAAAAAATGAATAAACGCTGCTGAGTGCAGGATGAGTTGTCGACAAACAAACTCTAAAATACCCTCATATTGTTGGGTCTGATACAGGTGAGATGTAGGGGAAACCGTATTCAGACTGACCTGAAACTAGAGTTCATGACTCAACACTTGCATGTAAAAAGCTTTTGTCGATATAAATAAAGACTATAAAACAAAGAGGCTCAGATCTCAGACAGCAGCGAGAGAGTCACAATCACCAGGGATTTTAAAGCTGGGGTTGGCAGTTTTGTCACCACCAACAGGGTTGAAAGTTGTCACGAGATCTCATCAGAAACATCTGGATTTGTTGCCAGAAGCAGAGTTGAACACCCGATTTTGACATTTTTGCCAGTTTCTCACAGAATAATGATGTTGCTCGATAAAAAGAAATCAAAGTGAATAAAATTTGATGCAGATCCAAAGACGTAAATCTGGATCTAGCAGATTTAAATCTGTTTTAACTGACATTGGATCAGGCTTGATTGAATTAAAGGAGACTGTTGGGCTTTAGTGGAGGTATGCGCTCTACTCAGTGCCACTCTAGTTTGTTTTTTATGTCTTTAAAGGGATATTCCGGTGTAAGTTTAATCCATGGTCTAACACACCGTGAAACTGTGTTAGACTCCCTCTCGAGAGATCAAGTTAGCAGACCGCTAATTTACGGAGTTTTATCAACCTCAGAAACGACCGCGCGACAACAATACACTGCAGTAAATGGATCCAAATATAAACCGCCACCAAAAAGCCACAAATAATGCTCAGAACAGCACCAAACTTCAGCAACAGTACAAATAGGGTCTCAGCACATAGTCCGGGGCATCTAACCTCCGCTAGCTTAGCTGGATTTCTATTGTGAAGCTAAAAACAGAGTTCAACTCTCCTCCATCAGCTTCCGGGTCGGGGAAGTCCCGACGCGACGATTACCGAGTGCGGTTAGAAATGCTCAATTCCGTTCTTTTCCCTGTCCGCTCTCGGATAATAACTGTTATAAACTGGCAGGTAAGACACATATGAACTTTGATTGCTTTTCCATGGAGTCATAATCATACATTTTCATCCATGAGCCGCGGAACTCTACTGCACTCGGTAATCGACTCGTCGGGACTTCCCGTCAACAGGAAGCTGCTGCAGAAGAGTGGTAAATTTAGTCAGCTTTTCAGTAGAAATCCGGAATATCCCTTTAAACATTCTAGTTTCATTTTTTTTTTTACGTCAACAACATTGCGTGTTGAGATGGTCAAGGTGCTCAACGACGTCTCGTACTGACAGACTCGGACAGATTACACTGTTGCTGTTCACGGGTGGAGGTGAGAGAGAGAGCTGGTGTGCAGCAGGGTGAAACTCCGCCCGTCTTGCTAAATAGAGATTAAATAAGATGAAGGATGAGCCGGGCTGTGATGTGGATGACTGGCCATCAATGACGAAAGACAACAGAGGAGCTGCACTCAAATAACATCTGAGTGTTTGGAGAGACAACAGGTTGACAGAGTGAAGCAACATTCAGCCCGTTTCTCACAGGAAAGGAATTCACTCGGGTTGATAAAGAAAGACATCTTGATTGATTTGTTCCAGAGAAACTCATTCTGAGGAGAAATGTGATTATTTAATATCTTCACCTCAAAGACAGAAGTGTTTGTCATCACGTTGACTTTCTGCAAAGCAACAACAGCAAAAAAGCAGATTAAAGAATTCGAATGAATCACTGACAATTTTGTAATTAAAGAAATAACCTCTGGGTTTTGGGACTTATCAGAAAGTCATTTAATTAAAGTTCTTTCAGCATTTTCACTCCTCCGTGCTGGTGGGAGCTTCGGACAACAGCGTTCAGGTTTCAGGTCGTCTGTCCGTCCTGTTCTCATCAACACACAACACAAACTCTGACCCGAATGAGTCTGATGAAGACACACATGGCATCGAAACGCAAGTCATAGATTTAAGAGTTTGTCGTCTCAATCCGTGTGCTCCAGTAAACCTTTCCTGAGTTGGTTGTTGTCAGTACCAACAGTTTGGTTAGAGTTCAGAAAGACAAGCCTTCACACTCACACCTCCTCTGTGGGCGTCACACCAAATGTGATAATTGCCAGGATGTGATTTGACAGTGTTCTCTGACACCTCTCTGGATCAAGTCCTGACAGCACTTGATGATCGTCACATCTGTCCAACCACTAATCTGACCGGGTTTGACTTTGGTCACATGTCTTCATCTTCACGCATTAAATAATATGACAGGCTGAGATCGAGTGTAAACTCAGAAGCAGCCTGAACTTGTCGTGTTGATCGGCAGACGGTTATTTTAAGATCCTTCTCTTCCTGTTTTCAGAGTGTGAAGATCCTGACGTACCGAGAGCCTCAGAACCCCGAGTACAGAGAGTTCGTCAACAACCTGAAGACAGACGCCAGAACAATGTTCAACTACACCATCGAGGACTCGCTGGTGAGTTATTGAACCCGAAACAAAAGAAAAAGCAGCACATTCTCACTCCCAACTCTTCAAACACAGCAGCTCTGTTAGACCTTCAAAATAAAACTTGTTCACAAACTGAAATTAACGCAGTCAAATGGTTGCAGTAAGGTTAGGTTTGAATATATATGTCTAGTCGTGTCACTTATTTTCATTCACGTCAAGTAAAAAGATGGATAAAGGCCAGACAAAGAGCAGAATAACTATAAAAAGCCTTCAAATAAAAGTAGATTTTGAGGAGCTATTTAAAAGAGGCTGGGTGGAGAAAATGTCCGGTCTCCTTTAGTGAGCAGGCAGCGTCTCAGCTCAGAGGGTTTAAGTAAATCTATAATGAAAATAGGAGCAAGGCCATGTAGAGCTTTAAAAGGTAATTAGTAAAAGTTTAAAATCTATTCTGTATTGAGTGGATAGCCAGTGGAGCGGTGCAAGGATGGGAGTTATATCCTCATATTGCCTTGAACCTGTTAAATGTCTGGCGACTGAGTTTGTGACATGCCAGAGACGAGAGTTGTCTTTGTGTTTGAGTCCTGAATACACCGACTTACAACAGTCTAGCTTGGTTGATGTTCTCACGGAGCACTCGGGACACAAAGGGGCCATCCGTTTCCATCTTTTTGGCCGATCGTCCAAATGTAAACTCACTTTTTTGAAATCTGGTCTCAGGGTGGAAAAAAATCCCCAAACGAATCTGCATACTTTGCGTATCGATGACATAACAACAACAACAACAACAACAACAACAACAACGGCGGACTACATATTCTGCTCCTCTGCCACGACGCTGAGCAAAAAAGGATCATGGACAACCGACATTTTCATCCTCTTCTTGTTGTGTTAGGTTTCTCCTTCTACTGTCTGTATACGGCGCTCAAGCTTTATGTGCATGCTCCGTCTCTTCTTCTCCATTTTTGGTAAATTTCAAGCGCCACCTATAGGCTGGAATATGAACTACAGCATGTTGAGTTGTTTATAATGGATCCATTTGGACGCAAATATTCTTGAAACGATGCCGTTTTTTATGTCCCAGTGACAATTGAAAGCTAAGTTCTGGTGCTCTCTTCTTTCATTTAGACTGGTCCTGGTCTTGTTGGCCCTAAATAAAGTGGCCCAGACTCACCGTGTAGGACTTTGCTTAAAGTATGAAAAGTAAAAGCAGTGCAGTAAACAGTTCCCTGTCAGCGTTTTATTATTATATCTGATGTTGGTAAATTAATATCCCTGCTGCATCTGTAAGATCATCATGTTTGTGGCTGTCCTGTGACGGTGCGTTCTCCAGTTGATCCAAGATGTTTTTAAAGAGTTAATTGAGCTAAAGAAGGAGAATTTTCTTAACATACTTAAGTTTATCATGAACAGTCGTTTACAGGACGGGAATGGGAGAAAAAACTGTCATCAGAACAGTTACTGGTAACTAAAGCAGTCGGACAGACAGATTGGTCTGAAGCTCAACATTTGTCCCAGAAATTCTGAACTGTATTTATAGAAAATGTAGTGCAGGGTTCATCCTCTGGAGACCATGAATGACAACAGGAAGTGTTCAGGCCTCAGTGCTGGTGGATAAATATCATCTAATATGAAAATAGAGGTAATTATTTGGCACAATGAAGCTGACGAGTTCGACCCTGGAAGACATCGACAATCAAAAAATACATTGATATGCAAATGTGTAATTAGCCTCGTTAGCAGACGGATGACTGAACCAATACAGTTTAGAGCAGCTAATTAAGACTGCTGATCGTAACACACACACACACACACACACACACACACACACACACACACACACACACACCATGTCGCTGATGTTTTCACCTGACATCAACATGATGTGGTGTGAAACAATAACAACGAAAATGTACAGAAAATAATCTGTGTGTCAAACACAAGGTTCTGATCCGTGCAGGTTCTGTTGATCCAGATAATCTCCACAGATGAACTCCACTCTGTGATGTTTGAAGCTAAATTAACTGTGTAGCAGTAAGAAGCTAATGTTGGGCTACAAACAGAACTAACAAACAAATCAACCAATGAGAGAAACTGCGCCAGTTTTACAGTTTGTATGAAAATAACAGCAGCTGCTCAGTGATGAGGTCGAGTGTCGAGTGTGTCCGGTTTACTCCTCCGTCTCGCTAAAAGCATTTGTAAATAAATGTTAAATGGTCTGCATTTTTATAGTGCTTTTCCAGTCTAACGACAGCTCAAAGCGCTGTACAATTCATGCCACATTCACACACACATTCATACACTGATGACGGAGGCTGCCATGCAAGGCACCAACTGCTCATCAGGAGCAATTTGGGGTTCAGTATCTTGCGCAAGGACACTTGGACATGCAGCTGAGGGGAGCCGGGATTCGAACTTCTGATCACAAGATGACCCACTCTACCCACTGAGCCACAGCCGCCCTGAACACAATCCGAGAGGGGAAAAGGGGTTAATGAAACAGATACGCGGAGTTTAAAAGTGTCACGTACATCGACAGATATGAAAAAACATCTAATCAGGTGTTTGTGAGAGACAGCAGGTCCTCGAGGTCACGAGTGTGATGTGTGCTTGTGTTTGTGTGAAATGTCGAACACGTTAGTGACGGTTTGGAAGTTAAAGTTTGAATCAACACACAGAAACCAAGATGTTTCTAAACACAGATGTTGAGACTGTGTTGCAGCTCACACATGCTGTTATAAAGTGAAGCCAGATGTTACGATGATGTGGACATAAATCACAAGTTGATGCATGTAATTGAATATTCTGATGGTAAAACATGCTTCAGCTTAGTCTGCGGTGAATTTCTAAACAATGAGTTTGACATTTTTGGAAATATGTTTATTCACTTCCTGCTAAATATGGTTAGCAGGTTAGCTTGACGACTGGAAACAGCTAGCCAAGCTTAGCCATAACAATTCCACCTGCCAGCTTCTCTACAGCTTATTAGTTTATATTTTTATGTCTCTTTTCAATCTGTACAAAAAACTAAGTTTGTAAGGAGAATTCTGTGTTCTGAAGAGTTCCTGTCGGACGGTTTCTTGGCTCCGAGGTCAGTTGAACGGTAACGTGAGACTCCAGAATGTTACAGCTCCGAGCCAAGAAACAGTTCAGTACATAAACCTTCTGTAAGGACGGCGAACATACATTTTAAATCTGAAGAGAACAGTGTGTACCCAGATATCTGCTTCATGCCTCTGGCTCCAGTTGGCTCTGACACCTGAGGAAGCTTTTGGGAAAAGCAGTTTGGATTCTGTGTCAGTTCAGGACAGTTTGTGTTTATGCAGCCTGATGTGAGAGTTGTGCAACTTCTTCACTTTGGCTTTTAGTGAATTTACTCCAGGCAGCAATTGTTTGACGAAAGTAAATATTGATTTATATCCTTCAAAAGTTTTTAAAGCCTTTGCACACAGATTCTCGTGTTTATCTAAGCATTTTTAACGAGACCATGAAAATTTCCAACTATGTTTGTGGCGACATATGAAGGATATTTTTGATAACATTTTCCTAACTCCAAATCTTGTCAACTAGTTCAGATTTAGTCTTTGTCTTCATAAGAAAATGCTCATTAGTTATATTTTATATCCGTCATAGTTTAAAGGGATATTCCGGTGTAAGTTTAATCCATGGTCTAAATCACTGTGAAACTGTATTAGACTCCCTCTCGAGAGATCAAGTTAGCAGACCGCTAATTTACGGAGTTTTATCAACCTCAGAAACGACCGCACGACAACAATACACTGCAGTAAATGGATCCAAATATAAACCGCCACCAAAAAGCCACAAATAATGCTCAGAACAGCACCAAACTTCAGCAACAGTACAAATAGGGTCTCAGCACATAGTCCGGGGCATCTAACCTCCGCTAGCTTAGCTGGATTTCTACTGAAAAGCTGACTAAATTTACCACTCTTCTGCAGCAGCTTCCTGTTGACGGGAAGTCCCGACGAGTCGATTACCGAGTGCAGTAGAGTTCCGCGGCTCATGGATGAAAATGTATGATTATGACTCCATGGAAAAGCAATAAGAGTTCATATGTGTCTTACCTGCCAGTTTATAACAGTTATTATCGAGAGCGGACAGGGAAAAGAACGGAATTGAGCATTTCTAACCGCACTCGGTAATCGTCGCGTCGGGACTTCCCCGACCCGGAAGCTGATGGAGGAGAGTTGAAGTCTGTTTTTAGCTTCACAATAGAAATCCAGCTAAGCTAGCGGAGGTTAGATGCCCCGGACTATGTGCTGAGACCCTATTTGTACTGTTGCTGAAGTTTGGTGCTGTTCTGAGCATTATTTGTGGCTTTTTGGTGGCGGTTTATATTTGGATCCATTTACTGCAGTGTATTGTTGTCATGCGGTCGTTTCAGAGGTTAAAAACCTGTCAAAGCGTTTTTTCTTTTACGATAATAAGCCTCCACATAATCAGTGGCTCTATTTTTGCAGATTTCTTTTACAAACATGCGTCAGACAGTTTGTTCAGGTTCTGGTGTAACGTTGTACTTCCACAATCCAGACGTTAGCTAACACATTAACCAAACTAACATCAGCCGGACTTCAGATTATTTTAAGTTCATCATCGCTGCGTCTTCGTCATGAGAAAAAAAAATTAAGGTAGTTTGGTTTTTTTCGTTGGTTTTGCCAAAATGTACGTTACCGACATCTTTCTTGAGATCGGGTTGTAAATACAGTTTGCTCAGCGATTACTTTAACGATGTCATCTGATCAACTGTATGATGAGACTCTATTTTGCCCCTCATCAGGCACCATATGTGGGCGAGCTAAAGTAGGCAGATTGTCTGGCAGTTAATCAGGAGCAGACAGACAGCTGAGGGACGCTAATGTAGTTATCACACACACACACACACACACACACACACACACTGAGATATACAAGATGACACTTCAGTGATCCGTGTGGAGAAACAGGATACATCAGAGGAAACAAGAACCAAACAGATGTCAGTGAATGCAACACAACCAGTGATAATTCATCTGTTTGGTCCTGAACTACAGCTGATCTTTAAATCTTTTAAAGTGCTCTGTTGATGATGTTTTACATTAAAAGGCACTTTTTGTTGTCATGTTTCCTGATGTGTTTCCGTCTCCAGCTGATCTCGGTCTTCACGCTGGAGCACCTCATCATATTTAGGCTGCAACGACACAACCAGCCGTTCTGTAATTGAGATCGCTGACATGGTTTCATGCTGTTTTCCAGGTTGATTTAAATACTGTGTTTAGCCAGCGTCATCAGCCACTCATTTTGATTTCAGGCCCGTCACTCAGAGCGGGTCGCGGGGTCACATTTACCCTCAGGCTGATGAGAGGAACGTAGATTGTTTGTGGGATGAAACGTCTCCATACAGCTCGTCCTGCTGTAAGCCGAAAGTTGGAGACGTGTGATAGAAACAGCAACAGGCTGGAGTTATTGATACAGACAGAATCCTGATTGAAGAAGTGATTTGTTCTGTTTTTGTCTGCAGATGAACATCATAGCTGGAGGCTTTTACGACGGGCTGATGCTCTACACTCACGCTCTGAATGAGACCTTGTCGATGTGGTCGACGCCGAACGAGCGGCCGCCAGGAAAAATCGTCACCAAGAGGATGTGGAATCGAACCTTCCACGGTCAGTCGCCTGAGTGGTTTGTCTGCATTTGATCACACAGACACACAAACTTTACTTCTTCTCTTCCCTCTTCTTCATCTTCTTCTCCTCCCTTGTCCTCCTCCTTCTTATTCTCCTCCCTCCTCTTCTTCTTCTTCATGTTCTTCTCCCTCCTTCCTCTTCTTGTTCTTCTTCTTCTCTCTCCTCCATCTTCATCATCATCATCTTCTTCTCCTTCTTATTCTCCTCCCTCCTCTTCTTCTTCTTCATCTTCTTCTTCTCCCTGTCCTCCTTCTTATTCCCCTCCCTCCTCTTCTTCTTCTTCATGTTCTTCTCCCTCCTTCCTCTTCTTGTTCTTCTTCTTCTCTCTCCTCCATCTTCATCATCATCATCTTCTTCTCCTTCTTATTCTCCTCCCTCTCAATTCACTAATTTAGGTTGACTTAAATGTTATCAACTTTTTTCTGGTTTTCACTCTCGCTTTTGTTTTCTTGTTCTTGGTTTGCACATCTACAAATAAAACTAATGAATATACTCATGAGCGACAAAAGACGAGATGGAGATGTGTTAAAAAACCCTGACAGGGACTTTATCTGGACAAGACAACATTAAACATTAAACCGTGATCATAATATAAAGATTTGTCAGTAAAAGCTGGTGTGTGGCTCCATCCTGTTTGTCCTCTGCGGTGCATACGTGTTATCGTCCCATCAGCTGACATGTTGGTTTTGAGGCAGAAGATTTGAGCAGCTGGAGTCTGAACTGCAGCTGCTCTGCTCCACCTGACCACATGTGTTCTTTACTGATTCAGTGGGAGGCGTAATTCTGTTCCAGCTGCACTCGGAGCTGAATGTGTTAGATGAAATCTGTAAAACGGTGAAGGAGCTGCTCTCAGGAGCTTCACTCTGAAATGAGTCCATCACCATCTGAGAATTGTGACACCCACTCCAGTGAAATAACCGCCGACACTGAGGTCAGACTCATCATAAACGCTGTTGAGGTTATTAAACGTGAGGACTGATGCTTTCTTTGAGTTCAGCTCCTGTAGGACTGAAGACTGAGAAAAATGATGTCTTTGATATTTCAACACTTTTATTCTCCTCTTCTGTTTGAAAATGATTGAATATTTAGCCCCAGTTTATGTGGAACTTCGCTTCAGCCTGTGCTCTCCGACTCTCTCTCTCTCTCGTTGGCTTCTGTTGGTCTCATTGTGTTGCATTTCCCTCTTCGGAGAGCTTATCTTAAAGCCCCTATCTGTATCACGCTCAGCTAATGCCAGTTTTCTATGCAACCTTTCAAGAATGTACAGTATGTTCTGCTCTGATATCAGCCTGGCAGGAAATAAAAGCTCATTAATCTGCTGCTGGGGGAGACGGAGGAGGTCCGAGGAGTCCTGAACTTAAACGCTGATTATATGATTTCAAAAGTGAAGTGTAACGCAGAAGTCAACACTTCAAAACATTTTGTTCAGTAGGAGATGAAGGTCTCACGATTTGATACCCTGAACAAAGAGAGAATGACGAGAAAATAACGTTTTATCTGCAACATGCAAAAATAACAAGCAGATCCAATCTTTATAAAACCACAATGAAAATAAGAATATATTAGAGTTTCCTTCATATACAAACAAGAACCTCATTAGAACATTTTGGAAATGTGTCCTTCATTCCACTTTACAACTTGTACATTGATCAGTTTATAGAAAACCTGGATAGTAATTGTGCAGTAAGACTCTTAGTGGTGGTGACGTTTCAGTCATGTGACCGTGATGTCGTCTGTTTGTAGCCTAGCATTAGCTTCTTACTGCTACACAGTTAATTTAGCTTCACACATCACAGAGTGGAGTTCATCTGTGGAGATTATCAGGATCAACAGAACCTGGACGGATCAGAACCTTCAGATTATTTTCTGTAATAATCCTGAATTTTCATTTCAGATTTTATAGATCAGACGTAAACAGACGATGCTAACTTCCCGGTTAGCTACCAAAAGATAAATCATCCCTACACCACTCTTTGTTCCTGACAGCAACCAATAAATCAATCAATCTAATCAATCAAAGCACATAAAGTAAAAGTATCCACCCGCAGCAGTTAGTGGTCACTGTGGATTTTAGCTGCCTTGATTTTTTGTGCTTTTGTAGGCACAATCAGGACTTTTGTTGAAGCCAGAGACGAGCTTGATTGGTCGGCACTATTTCAATTTTTATCTTAAACTCCTTTGATGTAATTATCAGTGAATCTCCGGCGATGTTATTTAAGCTCTGCAGGTTTTCTGCAGCAGTGAGGTTTTAAGAATCTTTCATCATTGCTGAATCATTTTGGGAGTCTGTCTGATTTCTCATCTCCCATACGGACGTCTGTGTCTTGTTATAGTAAAGACCTCTGCAGACATTCATGCATCGTTTGTAGCTCAGACAGGATCAGTTAATCTTTGCTGCTCTGCCCTTTAACCTCTGCTGTAAGAGGAAATACTGACGCGGTAGAGAAGAAAGATGAACTGGATTAAAGATTCATCCATCACCCTTTGATTCATAAAACACAAACCAGATGATTTCACCCAAAAGAAAGTGAATCTGTGCAGCTGCTGAATTACATCACTGCTCTGCTCTGCATCATTATTCACAATATGATTTACTTCAATTAGTTTGACCTTTCAATGCAGCGCTTTATAAAAGCGATACATGAGGTCAGAAAGGTGGAGGAGAGAGGAAAAGCTTCTTCCATCTCTCCCTGGATATTCTCCTCCATCTTTTCACAGTGTCATCCGTCTGCTGTGACCTCTGAACTTCCTCAGTTCTGAGTCAGTAACAAATGCGTTACAGGAAGTGTTCTTTGCACTATATGACTGAAATGTGGAACACAAACAGACCCGGGCTGGTTCGTACAGAACGTCCTCAGCACAGCACGGTCAGAACGAGATCCTATGATTCACTGCAGAAATGAGAATATCTGTGTTTTACATGTTGAGAATAGACTGGGAGGCCTCATCTGGCTTTAACTGGGCTCATATTTTAGATTTAGGCAGGTTCTTGGACGGTTCTGCTTGGAAATGATTCGACGAGGGACTTCGAGTCGGTCTCAGTCCATCTGTCCGTTCATCTGTCAGGCAAATATTTCTTCTCTCCTGGATTAGATTCAGCTGAACCATTTAAAAAGTAATAAAAAAAACGACCCTTAATGGCACCAAAAGTTAGTTTCTAATTTATGTCGCACTTTCTAAAAACAGTCTTACAGTTAGGAGACAGCGGTGGACACTCGAGAGAGATTCACAGTACAGTTGTGTGTCTGTCGGGTTGTGTGTCGTCCAGATGACCTCAGATCATCTCACCCAGCAGAGAAAAGTGTCCTGTCAGTCAGATCAACTCTCACATCCTGTAGTCGGGTTTAAAGGGGTTTTCATCTCCGCATCATGTTGGTACCTGAGCTGCGTTCAGCCTCAGGAAGCTGAGCTAAGAAACTGTAAGTAACCCAGCACGATGACGAGAGCGACACACTAACACAACGCTGCCTACAATGGAACTGTGAGGCTGTTCACATTTGGTGTTAATGTCCGACACGAGTGAACCGGTCACAGCGTTCAGCTCTCGGTCCGTTCACACCTGACATTAATCTGCGTCTGAGTAATCACTTGTGATCAGATCTCACGTCCCTGTTTTATATCCAATAAACTCGTCCATCACTGGAATAAACAAGTACTTTGATTTTTACACAAAGACAGAAAGAAGATCATGTAGAACTTCTGCGGATTTCACAAGAAGGTCCAAATAATGCAGAATGAGTCAGAGACAGAGTTTCACAGAGTTTATAAAGTGTCTCCAACTCAACAACTCACTAAACTGACACATTTGTTAAGGGAGTCTGGGGACTTTCTCCACGGGGACAAAGAAGTAGCCTATATTGTTACTGTTTAGTGTCTTTGTAACATGTGACATGTTTAGATCAATAACATGTTTCTTCTTTCATAAATGGAGTGTAAATGGTGACATCAGTGTAAACAGTGTGTTCAAACAGCTGATCAATGTTGGCAGGTAAGACTTTAGCACTTTAGACACAGAAGCAGACAGGCTGGTACAGACATGCTGCCACAAACTGACACTTTTTACAAGGAGACAAACAACTTCAGCTGAAAGATTTAATGCTGAATTTACGCTACACAACAACTCCTAAAATTAGATGATTTGTGAAGGAGTCTGGTGAAATTGTGGTTAATAGTTGGCTTCATGTATACATTTAATGCTGAATTTACAACAAGGACAAAATGAGTTTCAATCTGTCAGAGGACACAGTTTCACTACGTTATAAGTTTGTTTTAACTCAACAACTCTTAAAATCACTGCATTTGTAATGGAGTCTGGTGATGTTGTGTTACTGGTTCACTGGTTGGAGCAGTTGAAACAGACTGCCTGCATGACATTGAGAGGTTAAGAGTACAAACATGTAATTGTAATTAATGTCGGCTGCTTCTTCTTCTTCACATCACTGAGACTGGAAAATCAAGACACATCAGGTTCTTTTGGCTTCTGAGGGGAAAAGCAGATGTTTCCCGTCTGCTTCTCTTCAGGATCCTGGAGAGGAAACAGACGGGGAAAGTGTAAAATGCCAGCGCTCTGCCTTCTCGTCTCGTCTCGTCCCTGCTGGCATTAGAAACCACACATCAGTTCAGCTCTCTGCCTCCGGCTCCCCTGGAAGCACATTTCCGTTTTCTGCAGGAGGAGATGTCACAGGGATTGTTTCCACTTTGTCCCGATGCCGCGCTGCATTCAAGAGTCTATTAATAAGAAGCAGGTGGGCGGCACGTGGCGTTGTTTGAGGACAGGAAGCTCCTCCTTCTGCTGCTCCGAGTGTGTTTAGTTTTACTCTCACTGTTAACGCTGTCAGAGCTGAGTTTGTTGTGGTACCTCAGCCCATCAGAACTGAATAGAAGTACTGTAGAGCTTTTGACGAATGTTTGTAATGTACGTTTCAATGCACGGATATGTCGATTCTTTAGGTTCAGTTTTCCATTTTATCTTGTGACAACGCTGTGCTTGCGGTCTGGTTGGTTTGGGTCAATAGAAATCTTTTCTTGGTTTATAACACCTGGTTCTGTCGCCACAAACGAGACTGGAACGCATCTTGATGTCTCCTTAAAAACATGCAGTGGTTTCACGTCTCTCACGGTGGTGTCGCCTCGCGTTGCTGTTATTCCACCATCCCAACATCAAGGTTGTATTCAGACCATTAACGCTGTCAGACGTGTGTTTTGTTGTGGATTTTGTATCTCGGACAACCAGAACTGAGATATAGAAGTTTACTGATGGAGACATAAATTCAGTTTAAAGTGATTTGCTCCTTTTTTGTCCATAAATGTCAACGTGGGAAACGTATGCTGCATACAAATGTGAAAAACAGTGTTTGTTTTGTGAGAAGTAGTTTAGAGACTTCTGCTCGTCTTTTGGCAGGACGACTGCTGATTGGATTCTCATTTACTCTCTCTTTACTTAGAGGAACAATTTGTCTTTAACTCTTTTGTTGACTGTCTGAATCCTCAAACTTTCAGATTATTTCCAGGTTTGCGTGACAGTTTTAGCGATCCGTACTGATGTCTCAGACTTCTGAAAGGTCAAACCACACCAGTTTAATTCTTTAACGTTAAATCTCTTCCCCCCAGAAAGTCGTAAAAGTTTTCTGTCTCGTTCTGTTGATCGGTGCTGATATCGGTTGTTTTCGTGGGTATGAAGGGAGGTTTCTGTGCGTCAGAGGTGAGTCCAGCCTGCAGATCCTGTTGATGAATGACGAGAAACTCCACCAACTTCCTCTGTTGTAAGCTCTCCAAAACACACAAACCACACAGCTGATGGACGAGACAAGCTCACACACACATTAAAACACACACAAGCCCACAGATCGTCCGTCCTCTCTGTCCTCGGTCGTCCTCTGTCAGGTCAGACCCGTTTACCTGCGCACACACTCGTCATCTCAGCCAATGAGGAGCCGTCGTCACCTGACCCGAGGAGCAGCAGCTCTGATCGATCTGTCTGAGCGTTTCTGTCTCTTGTTTCTGGATCTCGCTGTTCTGGTTGTTCTGTTTAGCTCGAGTGAGCTGGAGAGTTGACATGGTGTTTTATTTTGAAGGGTCACAGGTCATCAGGGGGTCGTCGGTGTGGGCGAGGAACCTGGTGACTGACAGTGAGAGAGCTGATGTCATTGAATGTGAATTCCAGCACACAGCCAGGATGATGATTGATGGGATTTTAGTCATTTGTGACATTTTTCATCAGTTATAATTCAGTTTGCTTCGTGCAGGGAGACGAGTGTTATTGACGTCGTTTCACATCCATGAATCAGATCCTTTTATTTATTTTGAGCAACAAAAATAAGTCTTGTGTTCGGCTTGTGAGGTTTCCGTCACAAAGAAGTACAAAGTTGAACACATTTTCTAGAAAATCAGAAATAAAATGCAAATGAATGCACCTTTACATCTCCTGTCGGAGGTAGTTGATGGAGATAAACGGTGTTAATGTTGTTGAAATAGTCATCAAGAGCTTTAAGTCTTGAGTTGGAGAAGATGAAAATGGCGGCGCGTGTAGACGCAGCGACCTCCCTCTGTCCCAACCGTGTACTTTAGTGATAGGTATAATTTCGATTCCTTTGTATGTCTGGTACATGTGAAGAATTGACCATTAAGCTGACTTTGACTTTGACTTTAAGTCGAGCTGTTGACGAGACAAAAATCAATCTGATGATATAAAAACTGATGAAATGTGCGTTTTGTTTTGTTTGGTCAGATGAGACACGACTAAAAACGATATTAAAGAAATATTTTCTAGAGCGCAACAGATATGCAGTTTTTGGGACGAAAATTGGGGAGTAAAGAAATCTGATAGTGACACATATAAATACGTTATCTTATCGCGATCCATCCTCCGTCTCTTTGCTTCCAAAACAAATCCACGCACCACCGGCACAATTAGAAAAAGGTCTTTGCAGGAGGCGCTGGTGTCGTACCACTTTGATCCAAATAGGCGGATAACCTCAATATAGTTCCCCATAGACACTTATATATTATATTTAGACACTAAATATTTGAATTTGCTGGTGTTGAGTCAGTGTTACTGGGCAGTCGACTGTGGCATCTTGTGGCTAATTTGCTAGCAACGTTAGCTAGTGCTAAATTTAAGGGAAGAGAAATGCTGAAAAGTGTGGATGACATGACTGCAGTCTGTTTTAAACTAACAAATAAAAATAATTCACATTTCTTCAATCATGACAAAACATGTCAGCACCTCCTGCTCCCCAGAGGTTGAACCCCTCTGAGTTAATTACCCTATGACCTCTCCTCTACTCTACATGTTTAGATCTACTGCTTTATTTGTTAAAACATCCAAATTTAAAGACATTTAAATGATATTTATTCACTCTTTGGACGGTGCTTGGTCTCTGATATACCAGATAGAAGATTGAAAGATTTTAATCACGTCTGCCCTCACTCTCTCTGTGATTGTCCTTCAGATCAATAAAGGTTGTTCTAGTAATGAAAGCGACGAGGACCACAGTAGAGATTTAGTGGCATCTGGCATGAAGAGTCAGATTGCAACCAACTGAACAACCTTCATCTTCCAGTCAAGTAGGAGAGTTCAAGTGTTGCTGAAATTACAAAAGGCCTTTCTCTAGATTCAGTTTTGGTTTGTCAATCCCGGGCTACCGCACAAACATGATGGTGTAACATGGCGGACTCAAAGAGGACGTGTTCCCTCCGTAGATATAAAGGGTCAGTCTGAGGTGACGAAGCGAGTCTTAGTTTCAGGTGAATACACACAAATTAAAACAAAGCAAAGAACATTATTCTGCCTGTAGAGCACTCTAGAATCTGCACACTGGACCTTTATGTAAGCTTGTAGGTCACATTTCTGTCACTGACTGCACTTGATAAGATGAATAAGAAATATAATGTATTTGAATACGAATGATGAGAGATGAGTGGGGTGACGTGCTGCACACACAGTGAAAAGGCCTGACTGAATCCAGGTTTGTCTGTGCAGGTAAACATCATGTTGAGAATGCTGGACGTTAAAAACTAGTTTTGCCTCTCGTCCGCTCATCGTCATGGAAACGCTGGCGGTGAGCGCAGGGTCAGCTGGTGAATGCTGTTTGTTTGTCCTGCTCTTCATTTTATTTCTGTCCCTCTTCAGACCTCTTTGTTTTTCTCTCCATCCGTCCTCCATTAGCGTCTCAGCGGCCGTCGCTGTGTTTGACCTCTTTGCTTAAATAATTCACCGTCAGACGTGGAGAGAAATGCTTAATGAGTCCTTAATGCAGCGTTAATGAACAAGTCTGTAGTTCTCAGATTGTATCCCTGCAGTTCGTGACTAGCTATCTTTAAAAACTGTTCCTGAGGTCTGTTATGTGTGTGTTACGAGTTTCAAATGTGATTAACTGGAGTAACAAATGAATTTTGTCGGGATCCACTGCTCTCACTCTCCTGGACGAAATCCTGGAAAACAGAATTATGGAATGAGTGAATGAAAGAGTGAACCGCCATCTTCTTCCCCGAATCTCGGTCTGTTTTATTTCCAAAATCATCGTATAAAACAATAAACATTCCCCAGTGAAATCCTGTTTCAGTTTCAATGTACATTTGTTAGTTTACGTTTAAACACATCAATACAGTTGTCTCTTCTTTCCACACATCGGTGGGCAACATCTCTCACACATTCACAGAAATCATCATGTATTTATGAAAATAAACATCACTCTTTTAAAAGGGACAGTGTGTAACAAATTAAGTAATTTATTAACTCAAATCAACGTCTTCATTCATAAGTAAGTCCTCATTGGTGTACAATTACCTCTGCCAACAATCTGACTTATCCTCCTGAGTGAAGAATTACCTGTCTGAATATACACAGCACGGGTAAGCTCTATGGAGGCCGCCAAGTCTTTCCGGTTTTAAAAAAACTACAGACTGCCGAGAGGGAAACAGAGCACTACGTGGTACTACGTAGTGAGGCTAAACATGTTTTCGCTCAGAGCTAGCTTGACTGCGGAACTGAGAGGGAGCTCAGCGAAAGCGCTCGTCACTAACATTAACAATAACTAACTACATCTTTACCTCATTACTTGAATCAGTAGAAATACTCGACACTGTTGGGAAAGAGTCCATATTTTGAAAATGAGTTTCTTGTCCGTCAGGGCCACCGTAGCCTCCGGAACGTCTCCAACGTCTTCAGAACGGGAGGGGTGAGCAAAGGAGTGTTGCAATGTAGAACCTCACAGCTAGATGGCGCTAAATACTTCATATATTACACACGGTCCCTTTAAGTGCAATCATGTCCATCAAATAGACCATGCTTTTACCTCATATAGATGTACTTGTTTTTAACACAATAAATCCACCATTAAATCAGTGCAACAATGTAAATCATAACCACTCTTTGGTTTTAAATCAATACTGAAATGACATTTGGCTTAAAACATGAAACACAATAGACACATAGGGAGAACAGTTTAGCTTATGATAATTTTTCAAACACAGACCGGACAAATAACTGCTTCTGCTAAACTTCAGGAGTAACTCTCTAAGTTGTTAACAACAGACGCCCCTTCCTTTAACATCAACAACCATTCAATACATGTCAGGATATGTCAAAAACCGAAATAAAGGCAGCCAGGGAGTGAGGACCTCAGCACACAGAATCAGCTTACACGGTCTCAATACACACGCGCTAAATGACCGTTAGCGCCATTGTTTCCTGAAGCTAGCATTTCGCGGTTATCAACGCGGCTCTTCAACTCGGTGATAAACATTAACAATCCGCCAGCTGACTCATTACAGCTACAGTACACCACTACACACTTTAGGAGGAAACAGTCTTTGTATGTTTTACCGTGTACCGACCTGGAAAACAGAATAACGGAATCAGTGAATTAAAGAGTGATCGCGGTCTGAGGGAAGAGGGAGGGGTCGCTCACCTTGGGCACCGCGGGGCACCGACACCTGCACTTTGGTTCCGCTTTACTTTCGTTCCCCCTACATTAACATTGTCTTTCACAATAAGAGTTGCCATTACATTAAACATCGAGCGGGTTATTGCCGGCATTAATATAGTAATGTGTAAAATGAAACAATCATTTAAATAACAGGTGTGGACCAGGGATAAACAAAAATAACTTAATGTCCTCACATTAAGCTGCATCACATGTGCAGTTTATTCATGGTACGAGGATTTATTTTATAGATCTAGTAGAAAGATGGCCCTCGTATCAAACCTGGCTGTCTCTGCAGCACAAACACAAATACTAATTTAAATTGTTTCTACACGTGCAGAGAAAAAGAGAAACAGAACCATTAAACACTGATGGCTGATGGTATCCCAAGTTGGCGGAGCTTAGTGTTGTGCGATGGCGCCAAATAACAATAATCCATAATTCACCTCATATGCATCAAACTAAAGTAATGAGCCTGTTTTGATGTGTGGAGGAGAAAGTCCAGATGTTTGTGTTCAGATCTAGAGAGGGAAAGTCACAGAGATACTCGAGTAAAGTAAAAATACCTGAGACATTTATTTACATATTTGTACTTCATTTCATTAAACCTCTGTCAGAACACATTCACAGCGCTGTCACAACATTAAACTAGAATTGAAACTGCAATTAGTTTGATCAGGTTAATTAGTTTTGGTGTGACTGAACTGATTTAACTTGTCAGAGTTTCCTTCACTTTGTCTTTGACGGTCTGAATATAATCAGAGAGCAGATCAACCCTCTGCCAGCCTTTCAGTTATTGTCCTTCATGTTCTGTCTCCATCATCTCGTCTGTCTCCGTCTGATTCCTGTCAGTCACTCACACCAGCGTCCTCCTCGTCTCCGTCATTTATATTGTCTCATCTCATTTATCTCCTCGTGTTATTGAAGGAGACCCGACCCCTCCTCTCTCACTGTCAGAAGACGGAGGGGAGAGGAGACCCCCCAAAAATAGCCCTGGAAATCTAATCTTGTGAAACCAGAGCCTCCTGCCTCGTCCTTGTTTTTGCCCCTCTGCTCCTCTGCCTGTCTCTCTTTACTCTGCTGTGGATATCCATCAGTGTGTGGCCTTTATATCAGCATCACTGCAGCCTCTCCGTGTCATCTGGGCTCTGCTGTGGCCTGATACACTCAGTTCAGCTTCATGCAGCTTCTTTGTAAATGTTTCTGAAGCTAGAAAACACAAATATGGTTCCAACTATTTATTATTTAATGGATTATTACGGAAAATAATCTGTGTCAAACACAAGTTCATGATCCTGCCAGGTTCTGTATAATCTGCATGGACAGACTCTCAGAAAGATTCAATGATGATGAAAGATTTTTAAAACCTCACTGCTGCAGAAAACCTGCAGAGTTAAAGTAAGATATCCTGAGATTCTTCTTTCTTTTCTAACTTTTTTACTAACTCAAAGTCACTGTATAGTTTTCGACATAAAAACAATAATAAGGTAAAAGGTATTTAAGATAAACGTTAAAATTGTGCCGACCAATCAAGTTAGTCTCTGGCTTCAACAAAAGTGAGTCCTGATACGTTTGATCTGTAAAATCTCAAATGTCAATTCTGGATTATTACAGAAAATAATCTGAAGGTTCTGATCCGTCCAGGTTCTGTTGATCCAGATAATCTCCACAGATGAACTCCACTCTGTGATGTATGAAGCTAAATTAACTGTGTAGCAGTAAGAAGCTAATGCTAGGCTACAAACAGACGACATCACGGTCACATGACTGAAACGTCACCACCACTAAGAGTCTTACTGCACAATTACTATCCAGGTTTTCTATAAACTGATCAATGTACAAGTTGTAAAGTCAGAGTTAGAACAGTGTGTAACTAAAGTGGCCTGTAAGGACGTTTAATGTCCCCGACAACCTCTGTAGTCTCATTCAGACACTCGTTAGCAACCGCTAACTGTTTCTAACACATGAAGAGCTTCATGATTAAACTGTGGGACATTAATGATGATTTATGTTGGAGAACAAAATGTGTTCAGCATTATTACACAAATTTAACTGAAAACACATTCAACACACCCACAGACTTTAAGACGAGGGGACAGGAAGTGCTAACTTGCTAACGTGCTAACATGCTACCTGATTTCCGTGTTTCAGGACTACAGACTGCACGTCTATAACGACAAAGGACCAAATTAAACATTACATTGAGTAAACTTGTGGATTTCTCTGGTTTGAATATTGTTGGAAACATTTAGGATAATGTGAGTTTGCAGCTCAACAAAATATAAAAAAGGTCTTTGTGCAGACATTTTATGCATCTGTTATTTGATCCTCCCTCAGCTGAACGCCTGCTGGCTGTTTCCAGAATCACTAAAACAACATCTGAAAGCATTTTCTGTGTCTCTCTGAAAGCAGCTTCAAAAATGTAATTTTCCTGACATGAAAGAAGCATTTCTGACACCTGGAGGGCGAGAGGACAGCCGAGACCAGAAGAGCTGCCAGACTGTCATTATTACACTGTGCTTTATGTCCCCCGCTGGCTGCCGTAGATTAGCCCCGTCGCTCTTATTATCACTCACGCACATTGGCGGTTTGTGACACATCGTGCGTGTGTTCATGCTGCTGCTCTGTCGCTGTGTGATGAACCTGTTTTCCTGCTCTGCGTGTGATGAAGGAGCACAGACGTTATAATGAGATTTGTCAGCCTTTTCTAATCTCTGATTTATAAGCAGCGGGCAGGATGAGGTGATTCTGGTAACTAGGCAACAGGATTTGGCTTAAGGACCGAAACAGGCTCCTCAAAAACAGACCTGAAGCACAAAGTGAAGCAAATTCTATTTAAACCGACCCAGCAGGGTTCAAACTGAGAGAGGACGACCTGAAAACTCTCGAAAGAGACATAAAATGAGATTATTCTATAAACTGGATACATTAATGAAGATTTGAAAGGGTTTCTGTGGAGTTTCTCACTAAAGGTTGTGCTGTAGTTTACCCAAATATTATCTCGTGATCCAACAACCAAACACATAATACAGAGAAACCTCTGCTGCCTGCAGATCACAATGATCTATGAGCTTTAATCTTCATTGCTGGAGAGGCGACATCCTGCTTCTGCAGCAACACATTAAAGGCTATACGTTATAAAATCATGAGGTTATTTTAAAGATCAGCTGCAATTGTGATTTAAAAAAGTGCAGCTGACCAGAAAATGTGCTTCTGTATCCAGGATACCTTTATAAAAAGAAAAATAAACAAATCTTTCATGTTTTAGAAATCCTTTGTGGTTTTATGAGGGGCACTTGAATGCACCATTCTCATGCACTGGGCCTCCAGAGCTGCAGCTTCTCTGTGTATTCAACCTCACTAATTATTTATTGATCAATAGGACATTTATTTTAGAATAGAATAACATGAGGCGTGTGCTGGGTCCGTTCTGTCGTTACATTAATGCACAGAAAGAATCTTAAACCCATCGGCTCAGTGCTCAACACTGATCATTGAGTTTAATTTATTCAAAGCCACAATTATAATATTTACAATACTAATGAGGTCATAGTACAAACATTTTCCCCTGGTGAATAAACAAGCTGTTCTCAGAGGAAAATAAGGCCCTTTAAAGATAAGAGTTATAATAAGGTTTGTTTATTCAGTCGTGGTAACAAAGAGTTCAAAATGTTCACATTGTTCTGTGAAAGTACTACGAGCACTAATCACACTAATCAGCAATAATGCAGATTCATTATAAGGTTACTAGGCTACAAACCTCTACAATATTATATATAAGGTGAGAGACGGGCGGCAGCAGCAGCAGCAGCAGCAGGGGAGAATGAGATTTGATCAGAGATAATATCCCTGACAAATAGGACACGGAGGAAGGAGGCCGGCTCACTGTAGAAACCATGAATAGGAGCGAGAGGGAGATCAGATTACATCTTTCTCTCTCTGCCGTTTCCGCTCCATTAACTAATGGACAGCCACTTCTCACCATGTCTGATGGATCGGGAATATTACCACAGATCTGTTGTTGAATTCATCAGGTTCAGCGCCGCTCAGATTTTGCTCTTGAGAGAAAAATGACAGGTGTTTTAATCGACTTACGTTTAAATGTATCGTGAACCGTGACGGCCGGACACGTGAATTATGATTGTTGATGTTCAGAAGCAGAAGGAGGAAGTAGCCTGATGATGTCAGCACAGTTATTCCCACCGACCCCGGAGGGAAAACAAGTCATCGCTGTCCCGGGCCTCCTCACTCCCTGTTCTCCTGTCAGTTCTGGTGCTGTGGTCCACCAGATTCATTTATATCGATTCCCTCAGCATGTCAGCCTGTCTGAAACTGTTTTAAATAGTTTTGACTCATATCTTTGTGGGAGACATTTTTTGTATCCATGGGCAACCATTTCTCAAATGACTGTGAGTTTGCCTGTTGGGTTCTGAAGGGATCTATTTTAGGACTTATTAACGTGGACATGCTGCCGACTGCACAGAGTCGTCAGGAGGCGTCTCCGTCCACAGATATGTCGATGACACTCAGCTCTCTGTGGCCATGTCTCCTGGTGACACCGAGTTCATTGACTTCTCTTGTTAACTGTACTTTAGATAGTGTGGCCTGGACGTCACAGAACCTTTAGTACCAAGTACTGATGACTTTGGATTGTTTGAAAGCTGCTTTATGAATAAAGTTTGATGATCTTGAAGGACGTGTGGACCATCAGCCAGCTGGAGGAAGATTGTAAGTTCACTGATTGCTCTGAGTACGTAGAGGAATCCTTCTCAGCTGCCTGCAATTCATCTACAAATGACTAATTTAGCTCGTTACAAAACTTCACGCCGTCACAACCTGACTGAGTCATACACCTGCAGCCAGCACACTGAACCCAACAACATGTTCTGATGAGAGGACTTCTACTCATGATGAAGTGCAATTAGAAAACCCATTATCATGTTCCCATGATTTGTTCCTCCAGCGCAGCCAGAAGCCAATTTTCATCACGGCTTCTTATGTTCTCGCAGCTGCTTCGATTGTTCCGTCTCCCTCGCTGAGACCCGTCTGTATGAACCGACCCGCTATGAAAGCACAGCTTCTATACGACCGCCTCTGACAGGCGGCTCGATTCTGTCCAATTATCTGTAGAAGTCAAAAGGACCACAGGGAACGGGAGTTCAGTCGTGTTAGATTTGGTGAGTAAAGTCAGTGGGATTGAATCAGCAGCGGCTCAAAGATCAGCCAGACAACAAAAGATAGTTCATGATTGTTTAGTTCTGTCTTCAACAGCCGTCAGGTCCAAAGTGAGTCTGCTCACAAGACCTGATAACTGCAGCAGCAGACAGAAACTCTAAACCACCGTGTTGGATTTTTCTGCAGCTGCATTCACGACGGTCCGCTGTCCACAGTGTTTTTTGATCCTTCCACCAAACTCAGCGATTTTAACCTTGTACACATTCAGCTCGTTCTCACCGGCTGTGCCATCAGTTTATCATCACCTATATTAACGACCTCTAAGAAATCCGGTGACGAAGTATAAAGAGTAACAGTGTGTGTAGAGCAGGTGGGCTGAGCGGACGGACCAGTGTTCATGTCCTCTGTCAAAACAAGAGTCAACGTTCACTGATCAGCAGTTACACAGAATACTTAAACCCACAAAGTGTCGCTTGGTGTCTCTGAATTCAAATGTTTGTGGAGTGTTTTGTGGGTTGGAGCTGCTGCTCGACCACATCAGGTTCTGCTCTGATCCAACGGGAGCAGAACTCAGAGATGACTTTGTAACTCGTGGGATTAAAAAGGTGATTTCTCTTCACTCCTGTTGATCATCCGGAGCTGACATCCACCGTCGGGTGGTTCTGTTCTGTAATGTCGACTGCTGACTGCAGCTGGAGGGGAAATGGACTTTACTCCATGACCGTAACGTTACAGAGAACCAGAACCAGAACCAGAGTCTCTGCTGAGTGCGGAGTTGAGTCAGAGGTTGTTGATGTTGTTGCTTGCTAGCTTCTGGTTAATGTACAGTAAAGTACTGTAGGTTGACGCGTAACCTGTTCTGAAAAGGATTCCTGTTTGTTGATCCACATGCTCACAACGCACTTCCAGCCCCAACAGTCGGACGCCACACGCACAGCTTTGTGTGTGTGTGTGTGTGTGTTGCACAGCTGAGTGAATGTCAGAGTTGTTGCTTCCTGCTTCGTTCACCGGTGAAAGCAGAAGTCAACGATCCAGATGAATGATTTATTTTATTCTGACGTTGTAAATGCTAACACACACACACACACACACACACACACACACACACACACACACACACACACACACACACACACACACACACACACACACACACACACACACCCTTGGACAGCAATGCGTCACCTAGCAGGCAGACATAAAGCTTCAACAATCAACATTAACATCATAGTGAGTGTGTGTGTGTGTGTGTGAGAGTGTGTGTGTGTGTGGTCAACGTATATTTATGACGTCAATAATCTCTCACAGCTCTGACATTTCAACGCGCCCTCGTCCAATAAGCTCGTCTCTGAATGTCATCCTCCGACACAAAGAAACCCGACCGCCTCTTTATCCTGACACTCTGACCCCGCCCCCCTCCTGACATCACCGTTTCACATCATCAGAACAAAACCAGCTGTCAGTGAGCATTTTATTAATCTATTTTATATACATAACTATCCATCCATCTTCACTGCTGTTTTCTTCATGTGTGATCTGTCCGACCAATCACTGCCGGCTCTCTGTTGATGCCTAATTACCTTGTTGTTTCCATGGAAACACACAACCACACACTTGCACATGCAAACCATCTAATTGCTAATTGGCTGTAATTAACCTCTGGTGGCTATTTTCATTTTTTCCATCCACAAATCAGAGGGTGAAGTCGACCCCCCTCGACAGATCCTTCAGCTCCTTCACCTCAGTACAAGTACTGATACCACTCAGTAAAAGTACTCAGTTACAAGTAAATGTTCTGAATATAAAAGTCTGTCAGTGAAAGTATGTATGTGTAATCAGGAAAATGTATTTTAGATTACTCAATGCAGTAAACTGTCCCCTGTGACTGTTGTTCAGCCACAAATGTAGCTATGAAACTGTGAAAAGTACATTAACTCGATTTTGAGGTATTTGGACAAAAAACTGCTCTAAAGATAAATGTATAAATCGTGCATTGTTGTTGAGTTGTGAACGTACGTCGTCTCAGATGTTTCCAACAACGTTACAACCAGAGAAAGTTTACTCAATGTAACCGCGTTTCATTACGTCACAATTCATTGCTGTGATAGGGAAGTCGGCAAGCAAGGCTGAATTTAATTTGAATAAAACGTATAAACATTACCTTGTAGCGTAGGGGCTGGAAACAGATACCCTTAAGTTGGGCGCCAGACAGGGGAAAAATTCTACCTGTCGTTCTTTTCTTTAAATGTGAAAAGAAACAAATATATAAATCTGAAAGTATCTGTTAATTAACAGCGTCAGAATCCCGCTAGCCTACAGCCCTAGCTACAAAACATAGATACAACAAATAAAACACTCATCACCATAGCGTCTGAAAAAGAAGTGTTAATCAATTAATGATCAGGCACAAACAAACCAAGAATCAACACACTTAAATCAATTCAGGAAATAAGAAGGTCCACCAAGCAATAAATCAACAAATTTTAAAATGGCAATATCCAATGAGAGCAAAATATATAAGTCCCAAAGTCCACAGTTGATATAAAAGAACAAAGATCACATTCACCATAAAAACTCACAAGTGAATGGTTGCAGAAGGAGTTTAAGTAAGTTTAGTTCGTTCTGGTCATCCAGAATGTATGTGAGAGTGTGTGTGATGCGTATGTAAGTGTATATGGGGGGTTGATGGAGACAGGGAACAGGGTGAGGGGTTTGGTAGCTTTGCCTTTTCCCTGAGAGAAGGTGAAGACAGTGACTTAGGAGGGAGGAAGAAGTCTGGAGAGCAACAGGCAGCGACCACTTATCTGCAGTAGTTTTCAGCCCAGACCGGTTTTAGCTTCCAAGTGCCGCGCCTCAAGACATCCACCTGCCCTCGCACACACTCGGGTTGCTTTGGTCCTTCACAGACTCTGTGTGGTGTTTTCTCCTATTCCGCCTCGCTTCCTCCTGATCTCCTCCATGCTGTCTTGGTGTAACTGGCATTACCCTCCCCCAGCTCCCAGGTGTTCTTCATTTTCCTCTAAACCCCTCCCCTTACCTCTGGGGAGGAAATGCGATGATGCACTTCCTGCCACAATCTCATCTGTGAGCGTTTGAACCTGAGTTACATCAGATACATTCTCATCAGCAGCGGTGGTTTAAAGGTGTTTACATCTACAGTGACGTGAGTTTAGTACTTTACTGTATGCTGGTCAGAAGCTAACGTTAGCGAGCAACGCCCCCCGAGCAGCAGGCATGACATATTATACGTTTAAAGATATCTTAACTGGTTAAAAAACATGTGTTTGATTGTTACCAGACAGCATGTAAAAAAGTATAACTGAGAAAGAAGTCTTTAATTTAATTCATCCAGAAATCATGTTAATTATGGTCTAATTTCCAAGTAGAGGCCTGAACTATATCGCTGAACTTGAATTCTTGCTGTATCGTAGTCAGCTGGACGTGTTCCAGTTTCTTGAAGACGTTCCACCTCTCTCTGTTTGAACGTACTTTATTTACTTTATTAATTTGTAAGTAAAACAAGTTCTGGATGAATGCTTAAACGTGTGTCTCTGTTCATGTTGCTCAGGTGTAACTGGGACGGTTCACCTGGACGAGAGCGGAGACAGAGAGACGAACTTCGCTCTGTGGGACATGATCGACACCAACACCAGCGCCTTCCAGGTCAGCACACACACACACACACACACACACACACACACACACACACACACACACAAATACTTAGTTACTGTAGATGAGTATGAGTACTCTGAGTATCTGTGTGACTTCTCCTCTCTACATGTGAACTTTCTCCTCCTCACAGCTTCAGAACAGCCTCGTTACTTTAGTTTGATGCATCTGAGGTGAATTCTGGATTCTTGTTATTTCCCAGCATCAGCAGACTGATGTGGACCAATCAGAGCACATCACGCACGGCAGACGCAGCGAGACGAGACAAAGACGTAAAAGCCGTAAGAAGGCGTAAACAGACAGAGAGGGAGACTGGAATGTGGAGAAAAGGCGTGTTAGTGTCTCGTATCTGCAGAGAGTTTCTGATTTTCTCTCTTTGTTGCTGCTCGGGACGCTTTACCAACCCAACATGTGTCTATTTGACGTCCTGGGAATGAGACTCAACAATCAACTGTCTTTGTGGTGCGTTCAGGAACAGCTGGGACAAATCCTACTGATTCTACCTTTAACTTTAATAGTCTTTGAATTCTGTTAATATGACGTGAGCTTCAGTTAGCTTTGACCACAAATGTCCTTCAGAGGGAGACTTTTTACTCTGATACTCTGAGTACATGTCAGAGCCTGTAATCTATTACTTTACTGGAGTAAACAAGCTGAACCAGTACTTCTACTTTTACCAGAGTCTGTTTCTACACAAGTTTCTGAACGTCTCCTGGAGGACAGGATGTGTTTGCCACGTCTGTCTGTAAGTTACTGACGGCTTAAACGTGACAGAACCCTGTTCTCCTAAACGTTCCCTTCTTTTTCTTCAGATTGAATTGATCTCTTGCCTCCTCTCGCTCTGTTCCACCATCACACCTCTCTGTCTGTTCATCAACCTCGATCACACGTCCTGATAGTTTCTCAGGGTCTCAGTGTGACGGTTGAATCCGTCCTGTCGTCTCGCTGCAGTCCTGTGAATCCTCTGGGAACTGTCCAACCATCTGAAGTGTAGCGCCGGTTAAACTCATGAAGACGTCATAATACTGCTGGTGTAAAATGACTCTTTCACTGTGTCTGACAGTTGAAATACAGTTATAATATAATATAATATTTATAGCAGACTCAAACTTTTTAAAAATGTGGTGGTTGGTTCGAGGATTCTTTATATCAACAAACTCAAGATAAACAGCGATGCTGTTGATGAAACGTGTCGGCACACGAGAGCAGAAAACCACCTTCAGGTTCTTCTGTGGTGCAGGAACAAAAACACTTGAATTAATTCAAAAGCCTTTTATTCAAAACTCGACTGGTTTGCACCTTGAGGGTCATCAGGGTACAAAACGGTGGACAAAGATAATCACTGCTCTGCATCACCGTCATGCTCACGCGGTTTGACTTGGTGATGATATATTTGCAGTGTATTAATCATCTTTAATGTGTTTGTGGATTTATTCCAGATAGTTTTGGTGTACAACAGTTCAGAGGAGCAGCTGACCGCCATACCTGGAACCGCACTGCACTGGCTGGGCGGAGTCCGTCCTCCGGATGTTCCCGTCTGTGGCTTCAAGAACGACAATCCCATCTGCCTCGCAAGTCAGTGACAACTCAGGATCAGTTCACAGACTCACACACTGTGTTAAGATAATTCATAGTTGGTACTTAATTCATGTTGTCTCAGAAAAGGTTAATAAATATCTTCTCTCTCCGACAGAGACGATCACCATCCACCAGATGGTCTCCATCGTCCTCTTCTTCATCTTCACGATGACGCTCACCATCACCATCTTCATCTACAGGTGATTAAACTCTCTGAACCCAACAGACTGATGTAGGGATGATGTTGCATTGCTCTGGTTTCCTCCACAATGAACACAAGTTTATGATAGTTCCAGGTTTGGTTCATCAAGATAATATTCACAGATGGCAAATTAGAAACTGCAGTCTCATTCACTCACTCTGCTCCCTGGTTCACTCCTGTCAAATGAAATCCCACAAACATCAGTTTGAAAGACTGATTCACTTTTGCTCCACCAACCCTAAAGCTCCTTCCTCCACCATAAACAAACTTCTCACACCGATTGACAACAACCTCCAACTCCTCCACAACAGATAAATACAACTCCTTCCTTTCAAGACAGTTTCTACAGCAGCCTGTCCACCCCTCCACTCCTTCACCACCTCCCTGTGTCTCCAAGGGACCTGTCCACCATCATGTCACCTGGATCCCGTCCCGTCCCACCTGGTCGAGAACTATCTTCCAGCCATCTCCTTCCTCATCACAATAATAATCTCCTCCCTCAGCTCCTGGACTCATCCCTGACATCATGACACATTTCTATCCTGTCTCAAACCTCCCTTAAAGCCCACCTCACCTCCACCGACCTGTTTGAACCTTTTCAGTCCAGCTTCCGTTCTCCACATAGCACAGAAACAGCCTTCCTTAAAGTCACTAACGAGCCTCCTCCTCTCTGCAGACTCCGGTCACTTCAGCGTCCTCTTCCTCCCGGACCACACGGCAGCTCATGACACCATCAACCACTCCATTCGTCTCTCCAGCCTTGAATCCTCCCTCAACATCACCGACACCGCCCTCTCCTGGTTCAAATCATATCTCACAAACAGACAGCAGTTCATCCATATCAACAACTGCACCTCCTCCACCGGTCCTCACTGTCATGGTTACAAGTCCAAATCCACATCACCGCTGACACTCACTCCACACTCAACAACCGCCTCACTGAGTTAAAATCCTGGATTCAATCTAACTTCCTCCGACCGAACTGTGACAAATCGGACACGTCATCATTTGGCCCCCCAGATCCCTCAAACATAGCCCGTCTCCGCCCATCACTCCCTTTCTCTGCTGCAGAAACCCCGATCCACACCTTCATCACATCCAGAATTGATTATTGATTACCGACAACACCGTCCAAACTCTTAAATACATTTACATTTACATTTAGCAGACACTTTTATCCAAATAGACTTCCAGTACTTTATACATTTATACACTGATGGTTGGCTGCCATGCAGGTGCCGACCAGCACATCAGGAGCAGTTTGGCGTTCAGTATTTGGCCAAGAACACTTTGACATGCAGACTCTCAAACTCTGATATCCAGAACTCTGCTGCTCGGCTGCTCATCCATAACCACACCTGTGACCACATCACCCCCGTTACTCCAGAACCTCCACTGGCCTTCTGTCCCACGACGGATCCACTTCAAAATCACACTCTTCACTCACAAAGCCCTCGACAACCAGGCCGACCTCCTCCACCACCACACCCCGTCCCGTAGCCTCCGCTCCTCCGATGCAAACCTCATCTTCTCAGTAGCTGCTCCCTCCTCAAACGCATCAGAGACTGTACAGACTTCATGATTAAATAAATACATACATTTAAAAACAAGTGTGTAATGAGAGACAATACCCAGCTGAATTATGGAAAAGGGACTGAACGTTTTTCGGTGGTCGTGATATTTCGGCCTCTGCTGCTTTTATTGTGACGTCTCTCTGCAGGAGGATGAAGCTGGAGAAGGAGCTGGTGGCTCAGCTGTGGAGGATCTGCTGGGACGACATCCAGATGAGCAACCTGGACAAAGTGCTGCGCAGCGGCAGCAGGATCACACTGTCGCTGGTGAGTACACACACACACACACACACACACACACACACACACACACACACACACACACACTCTCTCTGATCCTGTGTGTGTCTGCAGAGAGGCTCTAACTACGGCTCCCTGTTGACCGGAGATGGAAACCTGCAGGTTTTTGCAAAGACTGGATACTACAAGGTCAGTGTGTTTATCTTCTGTATGCTGATGATGAGTCCGACTGAATGTGCAGCACCGGAGGTCTGATGACACACATTTTCATGTAAATTACTGCCTGTTGTCTGCTCTCACGCAGCTGGAATCAGATTACATGCGGCCCCTGAAAGCCTCTTTAGTTTGCATGAGTTGGTCGCGTTGTCGAAAAGCTCGTTCCTGTGACAGGAAGTGATGCCTTCAACCTCCTCATGCCGAAAAGCTAATTATTTTTTCCTGTTTAGTCGGGAAACTGCATGTTTTCTTTTTTCAATGTTTGGTTTTTAGATAATTGAGATTTCAGACTGTTGATCCTTTGTGTTTCACACACAAGTAAGTGCTCCGTCTCTGAGGTTTTGTCCTTTGACATCCTGTCTGCACATGAAGTGGGTTGTGTTGATTGACGTCTGCTGCTTGTGAAAAATTTGTGGCTCCATTTTTATCAAATATCTGATCGGTTTTATAATCTAACGCACGGCTGAAGGACCGACGGAGCTGAAAGAACATGAGCGACTTTCTTCTGACAAACATAATACCACAACAGATGTTGTCTGAGCGGTCGTTTCAAAACGTGTCTGAGAGCAATATTTCTTTATCACAGTCGCTGCGGAGACTCACTGGTTGAAACTGTTTTCCACCACATGGGCTTATTATTTTTTTAATCAGATTTCAGACCAACAAAGCAAAAATCAGCAGGTTCAGTGAAGAACACAAATACTGTTAATGACTTCACCATCTGCATCATTGTGCTGATGATTGTTAATCTGTTTTCTGTGGTGATGACAGTTTATATCCGGCTGAGAGTAACAGAGACTAACAGACGTGTTAAATCATGACTGAGATCAGAGACGCAGATGGTCGAACTGGATCATTATTAATAAAACAACATGTATTCTGTCGGCAGTGAAGAGCTCTCATGAGGTTTATCTGACCTTGTAGTTGTCAGGTGTTTTAAAATAATTATATTTGTTGAAATGAAGAGTCGCTTTTCAGTAAATATCTGTTTATGTACTGATGTTGTGCTGCAGATGTTGGCTGGATGAAGGCAGAGGATCTTTATTTTGAAGAAATATAAAATCACTGCAAACTATAAAAATGAAAAGATCTTTCTTGCTAAGGTGTTTGTTTATAGAGAGCTGCCAGCTAACTTCTCCAGATTCAGAGTTTATAATTCAATGTAAGTTTTAGATCGGTGTTGAAAGGTTTTAATGTGATCTTGTCTTTGTGTTCTCTCAGGGAAACATCGTGGCTATAAAATACACCGACAGGAAACGCATCGAGCTGAACAGGGAGATCCTGTTTGAACTCAAACACGTGAGTGTCCGACGGTTCACTTCTTCACACTTCAGAACAGCTTTCAGACGAGAGACGAGGGATGTTTGGGTCAGAGCTGCTCAGTCATGGCAACAAGAAGTTTTAAAATGATCTGCTCCTGTTTCCTACACAGCTGGACAGCTAAAAGGGACCAACAGCTGATCAGGACTTTACATATTTAGCTTTAAGAATCAATAAATCATCCAGATGTTGTTCAGTCCGACACGTTCACTGAGTCACTGGATGGGTTTCAGACTGACACACTCTGAACACAGTGGACATTTCCTGTGTGTGTGCAGCATAAATACATTTATATTTATGTTGTTTCGGCCACAACAAAACACTCAGTTTGCTCGACCTTGTGACATATTAAAAAGAACACAGTATCCAAGAACACGTCTGCAAAAAGAGATGATTTTTATTCACAAACCAAGACCCAAATAACCAAAACTGTCTGGAGTCTGGAGGCTAGAATGAACAAGAGGAGGAGAGAAGTCTGGGCCGGCTGCACACTGGACCCAGAACTTCTCTCTCTAGACTATAAAAAACTACATAAACTAAACAATTAAACACAGGACTAGCAGACCTCCATCTTCAGAACACAGAACCTGAGAGAGACCGTTCTCCTCCAACCTCCGTTAAATGTGGGGCAGGGCTGAATCGAAGAGGAGGAGAGGAGGGGGAGAAAACAGAGGAGGGGGAGAAAACAGAGGAGGGGGAGAAAACAGAGGAGGGGGAGAAAACAGAGGAGGGGGAGAAAACAGAGGAGGGGAGGGCGTAACATATATTAATGTATTTATTTGTACAGATGAGAGACGTCCAGAACGAACACCTGACGAGGTTCATCGGAGCGTGTGTCGACCATCCAAACACCTGTATCATCACAGAGTACTGTCCCAGAGGAAGTCTGCAGGTACACACACCTGTCTACCTGTCTGCCTACCTGTCTGCCTACCTGTCTGCCTACCTGTCTGTCTACCTGTCTGTCTACCTGTCTGCCTACCTGTCTGCCTACCTGTCTGTCTGTCTGTCTGTCTGTCTGTCTGTCTGTCTGTCTGTCTGTTGTTTGTTGACAGTCTGCGTTTTGTGTGTTCAGGACATCTTGGAGAACGACAGCATCACTCTGGACTGGATGTTCAAGTATTCTCTCATCAACGACATCGTCAAGGTCAGTTTCTTTATTCTGTTTATTAGTACAAAAAAGGGATTATGTTATTATTTAAAAGTACATCCAATGAATGTCATGCACCTGATAGTTTGCAGTGAGTGTTTGTCTTTGAGTACCTCTCTCTCTCTGCAGGGCATGGTGTTCCTCCACAACAGCGTCATCCTCTCTCACGGTAAACTCAAGTCCTCCAACTGTGTTGTTGACAACCGCTTCGTCCTGAAGATCACCGACTACGGTTTGTCCAGCTTTCGATCTGACGACAACTCAGGAAAAGATGCTCACGCTTACTACGCCCGTGAGTTTTAGTGCTTTATCGTCTTTACTACAGTGAACCACAGCTGCTCGTTCCTTTCCACACATGAAGTCAAGAATTATAGAATGAAGTCAGTTTCAGTACTCACATACAGGACTGTGCAAAGCTACAAGATGAGACCTTTTTGAAACTTATGTCTTTCTAAAAACAAGAGAATCAAAGAATATAAAGTGTTCTAAATACAGAAGCAGAACAAGAACTTTGCCTTCGTGAAATACTGTCTGAATCCAGTCATCACCTGACTCTAATTAAATAATTATAAATACAGCAAAATCAATAGTTTACGCAGATATTTCCCAGAAGCTGTAAAAGAACCAATAACCTTCTAAAACTTGACGTCTTATTAAAACCTGCTGTTCACTGACTGTATACGTGGTGTCTGTCCTCCGCCTGCAGAGAGGTTGTGGATGGCTCCAGAGCTGCTCCGGATGGAGTCTCCTCCTCCTCAGGGAACTCAGAAAGGAGACGTCTACAGCTTCGGCATCGTCCTCCAGGAGGTGGCGCTGCGCAGAGGAGCCTTTTACCTGGAGGGCGACCCGCTCAGCCCTAAAGGTAGGATCCAGAACACACAGCACCTGTTCGGTCCCGTCCTCCAGTAAATAGTCAAAATGTGGCCAAAGTTTTAATGCCATAATAATGACGACGGAAATGTTACAAGAAATTATCTAAAAGAACTAAGACGCAGCTTTTGCAGAACAGTTTGTCCTCCATTATTAATTAGATGTTTTTCATCAGTGAGTGAACCGTGTCCTTTGGGTCTGTCCGTCTCCTGATTGTGTTATTGACCTGATTGGAAGCTGCTGCTGTGTTCAGTCGTCGATCAGGAGAGCAGCAAACAAAGCCGAGGTCATCGGCTGGACAGATGGAGGGATTTGAGCTGATTTAGTCCGAGTCGTGACGACGGCTCAATGAGGTGAATTAGAGACGGAGCATGACACGACTGAAAACCAGAAAATAAACCCGAACAGAGGAGAAGGAGGCTGAGAGAGAAAAGAGGTTCTCCGGGGGATTCTTTCTTTTTCTCTGACCTGTTGGCGGCGGTGATGATCAGCGAGCCGGACGGCGCTTCGATAAATCTGCACTCTTTTTTTTCTTTCCACAAACACTTTCCAGGAACTGAACCTCTGAAAGAGTCCTCCAGCTTCAGAGCTGTCGGCCTGCAGTCTGTCAAAGGCCTCGTGTATTTCAAAGTGTAATTTTCCATTGTGTGTTTATATACATTTTAAATCAGAGAATCCTTAAAGTTGACATGGGAACTATTCTTAAAGAAATATCCTTATAAATAGATGATTCTTCAGTGGACTTCAAGGCTTTAAGACATTAATTGAAGTCTGTTTTACGCACAAACATCTGCAGCAAGTAAATCTCCAGAGAACACTTCACAAGATAACCAGCTCATTATTTCTGTCCACATTCAGACTCGATAATAATTATTTGTATTTCTTCATCCAACAAAGTTTCTCTCCTTCAGTCCAGTCTTGCTGCATTTCTTCTCATTTTCACTGCAGTTTAATAACCATCCGTCTATTTTTAGTTGTTTATTTGCTAGTTACGATCCTCCCCAAAAACTTTTTTTTCTTCATCATGTGAAACATCTTCATTCCCTGAGGATTATCATCACATGTGGTTGAAAGCTGAAACAGGATTGATTCTGTGTCAGCTTGGTGTTTTAGAGTAAATAAGAGAACCGACATGTTTTAAACAGTCACCTGTGAGGACCGTTCATGTCTCCTGATGCTCCTCTCCTGCTGCAGAGATCGTGGACCGGGTGGTTCTGGGTGAGTGGCCCTGCCTCAGACCGACCATCGACCCCCAGAGCCACAGTCCCGAGCTGGGTCAGCTGATGCAGCGCTGCTGGGCCGAGGAGCCGACAGAACGGCCGGAGTTCAACCACATCCACCTGCTGCTGCGCAAACAGAACAAGTGAGTGCTGCAACAAGAGGCGGAGGGTTGGCTTCAAGACGAGGAGTCAGATATGGATTCTGGCCGCTCTGCTTTCTGACTTCCTGTTTGTGGCTCATAGCTCCGAGCCCACTGGACCTTTAAAAACAGCTGACAGATGTATAGTTCCGTGTTCAAAAAGGTCCAGTCATTTCCTTCAACTGCTTCTCAGTGCAGGTTTATTAAGGAAACTGGAGAAAATAGAGCTTTTGTGCAAACAGACGGGAGGGGAGGGACAGACGCCAGTAATTTGGATAAACAAGAGACTCTGTTTTTAAAAGTTTTAGGATTCAAACTTGAAAGTTCAAGTTTTAAGGGGTAGAGAGAGAGAGAGAGAGACAGAGGGTCTGTGTTTGGGTAAAGTTTAGCCTCTGATCAGAATCAGCACTCACCAGATACTCTGTTTCGTTCTGTTATCCTGAAGCATCTTTTCTGTTTCCATCTCCTCTCTGTACATGTTTTAAAGTGATGATGTGGGGTTGTCTGATGACTGTCAGCTGTCCGTCAGAGTATTGTACAGCTCAAACCAGCAGGAAGACGTATTTTAGCCGTCTAAAATATATATATCTGTTTTTGTTTTTGCTGCTTTACGTTGCTTTCAAACGGCCTTTTTCCCTTTGAACTACAGCTCCTGTGCAGGAATATGGACGTTGTACCGTTGAGGGAATGTAATACCAAAAATGTTAAAAACATAGTGTACACTTAAACAGATAAATATATTAAGGTGGGACTAGATTATGTTTTGCTGCTGGTACAGCTCAGCAGTGCAACGCTGCCTCTCCACAGAGCTGACGGTCTAATGATGAGCAGATCAGACAAGCCAACATCAGAAGACCCGACTGTCCCTTTAATACATGAACAGATAAGACAACAGTGCAGGACAACAGAAAGAAACAGAATCTGTTAAATTTCATGTCATGTTGTGTGAAAAGCCTCTGAAACATGGCTGATTGCACCTTTAACGTAGCGCGGGAGATAAAAACAGGTAATTATGCATCTCTGTGCTTTTTGATGGAGATTTAAACACCTGGAGTCGCCCGACACCATCAACAGTCATCATCGTCCTGTTTGTGTTCAGGGAGTCGAGGACCAACATCCTGGACAACCTGCTGTCCCGTATGGAGCAGTACGCCAACAACCTGGAGGAGCTGGTGGAGGAACGAACACAAGCTTACCACGAGGAGAAACGCAAGGCTGAAGCTCTGCTGTACCAGATACTGCCCCAGTGAGTACTAATACTACCAGATACTGCCTCAGTGAGTACTAATACTGCCAGATACTGCCTCAGTGAGTACTAATACTGCCAGATACTGCCCCAGTGAGTACTAATACTGCCCCAGTGAGTACTAATACTACCAGATACTGCCTCAGTGAGTACTAATACTGCCCCAGTGAGTACTAATACTGCCTCAGTGAGTACTAATACTACCAGATACTGCCTCAGTGAGTACTAATACTGCCCCAGTGAGTACTAATACTGCCCCAGTGAGTACTAATACTACCAGATACTGCCTCAGTGAGTACTAATACTGCCCCAGTGAGTACTAATACTGCCCCAGTGAGTACTAATACTGCCCCAGTGAGTACTAATACTGCCCCAGTGAGTACTAATACTACCAGATACTGCCCCAGTGAGTACTAATACTGCCCCAGTGAGCACTAATACTGCCAGATACTGCCTCAGTGAGTACTAATACTGCCCCGGTGAGTACTAATACTGCCAGATACTGCCTCAGTGAGTACTAATACTGCCAGATACTGCCCCAGTGAGTACTAATACTGCCCCAGTGAGTACTAATACTGCCCCAGTGAGTACTAATACTACCAGATACTGGCCCAGTGAGTACTAATACTACCAGATACTGCCTCAGTGAGTACTAATACTACCAGATACTGCCTCAGTGAGTACTAATACTACCAGATACTGCCTCAGTGAGTACTAATACTGCCAGATACTGCCCCAGTGAGTACTAATACTGCCCCAGTGAGTACTAATACTACCAGATACTGCCCCAGTGAGTACTAATACTGCCCCAGTGAGTACTAATACTGCCCCAGTGAGTACTAATACTGCCAGATACTGCCCCAGTGAGTACTAATACTACCAGATACTGCCTCAGTGAGTACTAATACTGCCAGATACTGCCTCAGTGAGTACTAATACTGCCCCAGTGAGTACTAATACTGCCCCAGTGAGTACTAATACTGCCAGATACTGCCTCAGTGAGTACTAATACTACCATATACTGCCTCAGTGAGTACTAATACTACCAGATACTGGCTCAGTGAGTACTAATACTACCAGATACTGCCTCAGTGAGTACTAATACTACCAGATACTGCCTCAGTGAGTACTAATACTACCAGATACTGCCCCAGTGAGTACTAATACTGCCCCAGTGAGTACTAATACTACCAGATACTGCCTCAGTGAGTACTAATACTACCAGATACTGCCTCAGTGAGTACTAATACTACCAGATACTGCCTCAGTGAGTACTAATACTGCCAGATACTGCCCCAGTGAGTACTAATACTGCCCCAGTGAGTACTAATACTACCAGATACTGCCCCAGTGAGTACTAATACTGCCCCAGTGAGTACTAATACTGCCAGATACTGCCCCAGTGAGTACTAATACTACCAGATACTGCCTCAGTGAGTACTAATACTGCCAGATACTGCCTCAGTGAGTACTAATACTGCCCCAGTGAGTACTAATACTGCCCCAGTGAGTACTAATACTGCCAGATACTGCCTCAGTGAGTACTAATACTACCATATACTGCCTCAGTGAGTACTAATACTACCAGATACTGGCTCAGTGAGTACTAATACTACCAGATACTGCCTCAGTGAGTACTAATACTACCAGATACTGCCTCAGTGAGTACTAATACTGCCAGATACTGCCTCAGTGAGTACTAATACTACCATATACTGCCTCAGTGAGTACTAATACTACCAGATACTGCCTCAGTGAGTACTAATACTACCAGATACTGCCTCAGTGAGTACTAATACTACCAGATACTGCCCCAGTGAGTACTAATACTACCAGATACTGCCTCAGTGAGTACTAATCTCCACACCCCTCTCTCCGTCTCCATCCCTACCTCTCTCGCCCGTCCTCAGCTCCGTGGCGGAGCAGTTGAAGCGAGGTGAGACAGTTCAGGCCGAAGCCTTCGACTCCGTCACCATCTACTTCAGTGACATCGTGGGTTTCACGGCCATCTCAGCAGAGAGCACGCCGATGGAGGTGAGCGGCGCCACACCTCCTTCCTGTCCTCATGAGGCGGGCAGCCTGAAGTCTGCTGGACCAACAGAACATTTTCTGATCATCTTCTCTGATTCTGACTCTGCAGGTGGTGACTCTGCTGAACGACCTCTACACCTGTTTCGATGCCATCATAGACAACTTTGACGTTTACAAGGTGACAACAAACTGATTTAAGTCATTATTATATAAAAAAATGGATGCTAATCAAACAGAAGAATCACAGATGACTTAAATAATTCTTGATTTTAAGACTCCAGATTCATTAATGCTGCAAAGACATAAAAATCTTTGAAATGGAGACTGTTATTGATCCAAGGTGATCAAAGATCAAATCAACTTCCTTCCACATGCTTTTCTTGTCTCTCCCAAAATAAGAGCACAAACTACCAAAACAACCTAAAACATTACAGTTTAAGAGAAAATGTACAAACATATGCAGAGTAACAGCAGCAGAGCGGAGCTGAGATAAAACCACAACAACAGACTTCCTCTCTGACACTGACCTGTTGTTTGTGGTCGTGTGGCGCCCCCAGGTGGAGACGATCGGCGACGCCTACATGGTGGTGTCGGGGCTGCCGGTGAAGAACGGGAATCTTCACGGCAGAGAGATCGCCCGCATGGCCCTCGCCCTGCTGGACGCCGTCCGGACCTTCAAGATCCGCCACCGATCAGAACAGCAGCTGAAACTGAGGATCGGGATACACAGCGGTGAGCGGGAGAATACAAACCATCAGGTCATAATTATCTGTTATCGAGGTCTTCCTAAGCAGGAACAGGCAGATTACAGGTCATACAAAATAAGATGATATGGTAAATCTTTAGTTAAGTTATTAACTGACTAAACTGGTTAAACAAACGTGTGATAGATTCAGAGACTCTTGGCTCTGACTGTATGATTCAAACTGCTTTCAACATGAGGAGCAGTTTACCAGGTAATGTGAGATCTTTAAAAAAAAAAAAACATGAATAAAATAATGAATAATAATCAACTACAGACCTTCAACTGGCAGCTCGTGGGTTTCAGGATCAAGAAGTTATCGAGTCATTAACATGGAATAACAAATGTTTTCTTAAGATAACAGGATCATTTCTCTTGACATCTGGAGAAAACAAGCTTTGTTTTTAATAATAGTGAGATGTATAACATTTCAAATTAAACTGTTACTTTATTTCCTTGAATAATATTTATTTTTCAGTTGTGAAAACTCAAAGCGGAGAAAACATAAAATCTGCATTGTTTGAAGTCAGATCTTTACAGTTCAGACGTCTGGAATGTAAAAGTCTGACTCCTCTGCGCTTTTTCTTTTCAAATCTGGCCCTTCTAAAAAAGTAGAATATGTCTGATCTAATAAAATTAAATCTGTCATCAGTAACGAAGTTGGGACGCAGCCGTCAGGATCGACCTGTGATTTCTAGTTTGATGTTGGACGATTGTTTTCTCAGCAGGTTGTTTCTGACTGAATAAAACCAAAATCAGTGAAACAGTAAAAGTGATAATAAAGTAAGTGAAGTCTTATCAGGAGAAAGTAGGTGTAAGGAACAGGAGCGCCTCATTTACCTCAGGACAGGTGTGTAAGCCTCCCCCTCTGCGTGCTGCAGGTCCGGTGTGTGCAGGAGTTGTGGGTCTGAAGATGCCTCGTTACTGTCTGTTCGGTGACACCGTCAACACGTCGTCACGGATGGAGTCCAGCGGAGAAGGTCAGAACTGCAGACACACAAACATGTGATGACAACCACCTGAACAAGTATTCTGCTTCAAAAGCATTATTACATCTAAAGTTCAGCTCTGAACACCTCGCTGCTCATCATCTACAGAAATAACACCAAACACAACTGATCCTGCTTCAGTTTATATTTAGGAGGATCATTTAATCAGGAGATTTGTGGAAATGGATGTGAGGTGACGAGCTGTCGATCACAACATCTAGTTCTGTTATATTCAGATGTCTCCTCAGCCGATGTCTCTAAAACTCAGGGTGAACTGTCCCTTTAATCTGCTGCACATGTGACAGGTAGTCAAGACAATGAAAAAGTATTCTTCCATCTAGAAACCAGTTAACTAACAGACGTGTTTATGAGTTGACTAATGACTGACTGCTAATGAATGCTCAGTGATGTAGGTTTTTAAATGATTCAGGGTTCATAAACACAAATTAACGTGTGTGTGTCTTCATGTGCGTTTGTGCAGCGCTGAAGATCCACGTGTCGGCAGCGACTCGCGATGTTCTGCTGGAGTTCAACTGCTTCCAGCTGGAGCTGAGAGGAGAGATCGACGTCAAGGGCAAAGGGAAGATGACCACCTATTGGCTACTGGGAGAGAGCGACAGCCAATGATGAAGCACCTCGGACAGAAGGACGATGGAGGACAGAGAGGAGAGGAAAGTAGAGAAGGTCTCAGGATCCACGTCGGCCTGCAGCAGATCTGTCTGACGACTCGTCTCCTGGTTGTTTTCTTATTTCTTAACAATAGAGACGTGGAAGGTTTCAGACTGCTGCACCGACCACACGGAAGGAAAAACTGCAAAAATTGAGGACGACTGTGGAAGTAACACACAGAAAGACAGAGAGGCGAAGAGTGACGGCGTTCTGTGACGCTGACGGAGAAAAACCTGGTCAGAGAGCCGCCAGGACTCAAACTGATCACAGGAAGGAGCTGAAGACAACAATATGAAGACACTCTTTATATTCTGAGCTCCAGATGTTGCACCTGACAGAGAAAATCTTCTCAGACTCAAAGACTTTACTGTCTGAGAAGAGTCTGTGCTGCTGTTTAAAAGAAGAGAGGAAGTTAAAGGGATAATCCTCTTAATCATCATCTCCTCCCTCCATGCTGATGGAAAGTCAGACTACGAGACTTCACCTGACTTTCTTGGTGAACTGTTCCTTTAACATTCATTTGCCAAAACAACCAGTTAGCCTTCATCCCTTTCTTTTTTGTCATAAACCGTCAAAATGAAGTTTAAACAACATTTCAGAAGGATTATAAATCAGCTTTGTGAGAATGTTCTGTCGTCTGCGTCTTCGTCACTTCGCTGTAACGAGCTCTTTGCTGCCCCCCCGAGGCTGGAGGGCTAAAAAACACCCGGTGCTACCTGACAGTGAGGACAGTGGGTGTTTTTCTTTCAGCCGTCACGAGGGGCGACAATGAGCTTGTTCCACTCTTTACAACACACTTCAACGGAAGACACAAAGATGAGATATATGCTTCAATGAAAATGTGTTGAAACTGTAGTTCCACAGAAGGAAAGACTAGCTGAGCGTGTGGTTAACTTCCCCACCAGCAGGCAGCGACGTCCCTGAGCAGATGAGCCGTATTCGGTTAAATTTGCAGTATTAATGACACTCGACACTGAAACATGACGTCTGGCTTTGCAAAGTTATAGACTCCAAATATCAATACACAAATGTCTTTGAATAGAAAGTTACATGAAGTTTTTTTTTTGTCACACTGAGCTCCATTTCTCTACCATTAAATCTCATTAATTTGATGAACGTCTGCAGGCGATCGGACCTGTGACGTTGGACACCGTCTGGCCCTCCATTAACCAGGAGGAGGACTGAAACTCAACAGCTGTTTTCTTGTGGATTCATGAACTGAAAAAGCCTCAAATGTAAACGTGTCTTAATGTTTTAAAAAAAAAAAAGAACTCTGATATTTTTGTAAAGTGACATCACATGTGTGTTTCATGTGGAGGAGCAGTTTCAGAATATATGTCTAGTTTTGAAAAATGAGCTTTGATGCTCATCATCATGTCTGAAGAGATTGTAGTCCTTCACAGGTCGACTCGTTCGTTCTGTGCTGTCATCCTGCAGCCCTGCGTTAGGCTAAAGGCTAGCTTCAGCTGGAGTGATGAGCCATTTGTTGTTACTGGAGATCGAAGCAGCAGCAGTGTGTGTTTGTTTGTACTGACCTGAATAAAGTGCTGTTTGTTGCAGTCTTCTGGCATTGTTCCTGTTTAAAGAGGAAGAGAGAAAGATTTACAACACGCGGACAGAATCAGTGATGTCGTCCGTAGTCCTGAAACACGGAAATCAGTTAGCATGTTAGCACATCCTGTCCCTTTATCTCAAAGTCTCAAAAGTGTGTGTTGAATGTGTATTCAGTTAAATGTGTGTAATAAGCTGTGTGGTCCCCACAGGCTGAACAGATTCACACGTTTTGTTTTCCAACATAAAATCCATCATTAAATGTCCCACAGTTGAATTCTGAAGCTCCTCATGTGTTAAAAACTTAGTGGTTGCTAACGAGTGTCTGAATGAGACTACAAAGGTTGTTGGTGACATTAAATGTCCTCACAGCGAACACGGAGACTCATCTACTTACTTACTTAGTCTTTACAGGCCCAGTTTAGTTACTCACTGTTCTAACTCTGACTTAACAGCTTAAGCACATTAATCAGTTCATAAAAAAGATGGACAGTAATTGTGCAGTAGATCTTGTGCTGGCGATCAGATTTGAGACTTCCCCACTTATGTCAAAATCGTTGAGATTGAGAAGATATCTTAGCTTGTTACAACTTCACCTTTGAGACAGAAAACACAGTGGAATAACGTGATATGTGAATGTTTCTTGACTGGAGATGAAACCAACAAAAAGTAGCGACGAAGAGTGTTGTTGTGCACCACCTCACACCAGGCACCATTAGGTTTTATGTCACCTCACACGGGGCACCATAATGTAGCACTCCTGGGACATTGAAAGGGAGATTTAGGTTAAATTTGGCTATCAATAATAATCCCTTTAGGTTTAATTTCGCTCAGTAATAATCAATAATAATTCATGATCATAAATTATTATTGATAGCAAATTTAACTTAAAGGGATTATTATTGATTATGATTAATAATATGATCCAATTTATATCAGATCACCGCGGGCCCCACCCTTGAAGAAGGGAAAACGGCAAATTTACCAACTCTGTTTCATAAAAAGGTAGTAAACTGTTTGTCTGTCTGATTAATAATTACAACCAAATTTACCATAACAGCTAGTAATGGTTGAAGGATTTTGGAGATCTTGACCATGTAAAGGTTAGCAACATTCACTCTTACAATATTACAATATTAAATAGACAGCAAGAAGGATATATGGATCAAAAGTGCCCAACACTTGCAGTTTATGTCCACATCTCCATGTCCACCTCCAGGTTAGCGTGTGGGTCATGTGACTGAAAACTGACAACAAACAGTAAAATAAATGATTATTTTTAAATAATTATATCCTGAAGCAAAGTTCAATGACAGTGATCAAAAGTAACCAAAGATTCAAGTCGAATCAATGATGCATTCATGTTAACTTTATTTAAATTAAGTTCAGTAATTACATAGGATCAGTGTGTTAACAGTGAAGGGTCGAGGGTGTCAGCAGATGGCAGCGGCGCAGTAACTTCCATTCTACACAGAATTCAAATTGGTTCAAATGTTCATATTTTACTTTCTGTCTGATCAACAGATATTTCATTTCCAATGACGGAAATATCAGTTCACATTAAACATTCCAGCTCTTCCTAGACAATGCCCTCGACAACCATTACAACCACTTGGGAATGTACTAGCAACCATCTGATATTCATACATGTTTTGTTAAATATGGATTTCAAACACGTGTAATGGATGGCATATAATAATAAGCTTCAATGTCTAAAAGGACATCATTATAATTAAGAACAGGAAACTTTACTGGGAAATCAATTACAATAAATGATCCAGAGTCAAACTAAGTGCTATTGTTGGGTCAACTCGAGCGGTTTCTTTAACAGCTGACTGAGATCTCCTATCTTCCTTCACTGATAGTGTTGTTATTGATAAGTTAGAACTGTGTCAACTGTGCATTTAGATATATTCACTGAAAAAACATCATGACAACAGACAATTAACTTGTATAGAGTCTAATGCGTGATGTGAGGGTTTTCTACCTGGAGGTTAGTGTGAACAAACATTACAATTCGGCTTAAACAATAAAAAGGAGACAATGAAAATGTTCCTCCAGTCCGAAGATGCCTAATGATTATCATTGGTTGTTTAAATTGTGTCTTTATCGAACTGTTTAAAAAATGTATACTAATTCTATACAGAATATTCAGTGAAAGAGCAACATGTATACAACTTATTACAAGAGTTTACTTTGTGACTAATCATAAATCGATTGAGAATCCTTGATTCAGTCCTTTCTTTGCCAAGTTATTCCAGCTTACACAGCCTCACTGAGGATTCCTTTCCCCAAACCTTGAATATTGGGTAGAGAGGCTGAGTGAACTCGGTGACGAAGGTGTGCAGGTGTGTGAGCGACCTTCCAGAAGAAACTCTGTAGAAGGACAGGATGCCGGCCTGCCAGTCCAGATACACCGCCAGTCCACGAGAATCCCCCAGAGGGACACGGAGGACGATGCTCTCGAAGTTGTGATATGCGCGGAAGCCTTTCCCAGAGCAGTGCAGACCCCAAGATACTTCATTGTATCCCATCACACAGTCACTTTCCGGCCCTTTGCGACCGATGCTTTTGTAGGTCACTCCGATCCCGACCCATTTCCCTCCCCACTCCATCTCCCAGTAACAGCGGCCCTGCAGGCCCTGCTGGGACAGGACTTGGGCCCAGTAGTCAAACCTGTCAGGGTGATCAGGGGTACGGCTGCTCTTCAACGCCGTGCGTAACTTTTTGTTGGTCGTCAGAGAGGATGAGGAGTTTGTGAGCAGTGTTGGGATCCATTCTTAGCTCACATGCATCTGGTTTAAGGAAGAAAGTCAAAAATAAACATCTTTAACAGCAATTTTTACCTCTCGGCCATAAATTATGCTTGCTTATATATGGCTGGTGGGTGTCTATATTGCAGGAAACCTCCAACTAGATCAGGTTCACAGTAATGAATACTAGTCTATTGTTATGAGTGTAGCCTCAACAATAGAAATGAGTAGCTCCTAATGGTAAATGGTCTTGCATTTTTATAGCGCTTTTCCAGTCTACGGACAGACTGGTGACCTCATGATGGAGGCTGCCATGCAAGGCACCAACTGCTCATCAGGAGCAATTGGGGGTTCAGTATCTTGCTCAAGGACACTTCCACATGCAGCTAAGGGGAGCCAGATTCGAACCAGTGACCTTCCGATCACTAGACAACCCGCTCTACCCACTGAGCCACAGCCGCCCTATAAACACTTACTGTGATCGTTTCTTTCTGGTTAGAAAAAATGTTTACAACCACAATCAAAAAGTTCATTTTCAGTTTCCACACATCAACAGAAAGCTTTCTAATCATCAGTGACTTTTGCAGAAAAATTCACTACTTACATCGTCTCAGTCCTGGCTTAAACCAGTGTTCTGAATTGTGGTCGACTCTGTGGGGCAGAAAGAAACACATCAGTCTGGATAATATTCCAGCAGTAAGAACTCAAAACAAAATCAACATTAGACTGTATTCTTCACCTGAGTTTAGTCAGTTCACTTCGTCCTTCTTCCAAAGCTTCAGAGATGAGCTTCACTCCTGACTCTCCGAGGTGATTGTAGCTCAGGTCCAGCTCGCTCAGGTGCGATGGGTTGGACTTCACCGCCCAGGCCAAAGAGACACAACCTTTCTCTGTGATGTTACAGAATGACAACCTGTGACAGAGTGACAGAAGTCATCCTTAACTGATGGTTGATATGCTTCAAAAATACTAAACAAGCATTAATAGTCTACTCTGAATGATACCTCAGAGTTTCCAGTTTACAGCACACATTTCCCAGTCCAGTGGAGAGCAGCTGCACTCCTGAGTCCTCAATGTTGTTGTCACTCAAGTCCAGCTCTCTAAGATGTGATGTGGGACAGCTCAGGACTGAAGCCAGTTTCTCACAGCCTTTCTGGGTGAGTCCACATCGGTTCAACCTGAAAGGACAAACAGCATAATAGTAATAAATATAATGTTCAGTGGAACTTCGTGCTTCGGTATCTTTTGGTTATATCTTACTGATCACAAAGCACAAGCATGACCTCTGTCGTTTGGTTTCATCACACATGCTAGTAGAAATACCACAAAGCTAATTAACACTTCAAAATATGATTAGGAACTTGTTGGCTGCAATGAATTTGCAGGCTTTTGTTTATGATTGTACTATATTGCCTTGTCTTATAAGTAGTAAAACTGTTTAAAAAGCGTGATAATACTGTGGGGTCTGAAAGTCCAAGACCACAATGAAATCTTGAATATTGTTGCTAAACAAAAACAAAAAAATCTTACATTTTGAGGATTTAGGAAGTAAATCAAAGTCTCCATAGAGATAGAATTACAGATACAAAATTAGCTATATGAACAACACAAGACTCTAATCAGCTGTCAAACTGTCAAAAGAAGACTTTCTTGTTGTCTAGTATAGGATGAGGAGCAATTTCTAAACCACTTCTCAGGAGGAAAACAAGGACACTTATGGTGGGCTAAGAAGACATACCAGAATTTCACAGTGGATGATGAAAACAGTCCATTTACTGGTGAATCCAAGCTTTACATAAGTGTCAGTAACTGACACAGAGGAGACGAACAGAAGAGAGAATGATACCACAGTGTTTCAAACCGACAGTGAAACATGTTGGTGGGAAGATTTAAGGGCTGGGCCTTAGAAGTGGGGCTGTTTCCGGATGTTAAAGTCACATTATCATCAGCTTCAGCATCGACTCACCTCAGTGTCTTAAGTCTGCAGTTTTGGCTTTGGAGTCCGATGCAGAGATGCTCAATTCCTGAGTCTTGTAAGCTGTTGTCACTTAAGTTTAAATGAGTCAGCTCATTAGCACTCGAGCTGAGAATGGAGGCCAGCACCTCAGAGCAGTCTGCAGTGAGATTACAATCATCCAACCTGATAAACAGAAAGACAAAGTTAACTTGTAATTAAAAATCTGACCCTTCAAGTGATAGTTCTTAAAAATGAATAATTAGAAAATTATCTGAGACACTTGCTTTGCAGACATGGATGCTTTGATGGCTGGTAGGAGCTTGAGAAGGCCTGTCTTTGTTCTGGAATATTTCTTGAGGTCGATCTCTTCTGGTTTCTCTGGTGAGGTCAGCAACACAAAGACCAGAGCTGCCCACTTAGCTGCAGAGCGATCGTCCATCACTAAGTCTCGGTCTGAGTCTAAGTGGGTCTGGATCTCCTCCACCAGAGAGTGGTCGTTCAACTCATTCAGACAGTGAAAGAGATTGATGTACTTCTCTGGAGGATGAGACTGATTTACTTCTTTCTTGATGTACTCGATGGTTTCCCAGTGACTTTGTGTGTTGCTGGTTTCTACCTGAATCTTCAGGCCTCTGAGCAGATCCTGACTGGACTCCAGAGAGAGTCCGAGGAGGAAACGCAGGAAGAGATCGAGGTGGCCATTTTCACTTTGTAAGGCTCTGTCCACTGCAGCTTTGTGCAAGTCAAATACAGGTTTGCTTTGAGTCATCTGTTTAGGTTCCTCAATCAACAGGTTCACACCTTCGACCGTGTACATCACATGGACGTACAAAGCTGCAAGAAACTCTTGGACAGACAGATGCACAAAGCAGAAGACTTTATGCTGCATACAGCACTCTTCCCTAAAGACTTGAGTGCACACTCCTGAGTAGACAGACGCTTCTTTGACATCAATACCACATTCTCTAAGATCTTCCTCATAGAAGATTAGGTTGCCTTTCTCCAGCTGCTGGAAGGCCAACTTCCCAAGAGACATAAACACCTTGTAATTCTCCTGGGAGTCCAGTTGTTGATCTTCAGAGTACTTGACTTGCTTCCGAGTGGTCTGATGTGACAGAAAGTAGATGTACATCTGAGTCAAAGTCTTTGGCATTTTTCCTCCTGCTGCTTTGGCACACATTTCTCCCAGGACGATGGAGGAAATCCAGCAAAACACTGGTACATGGCACATGATGTAGAGACTTCTTGCAGACTTTATGTTTGCGATTACTCTTTTGGCTAAGGTTTCATCCCCAATTTTCTTGTTGAAGTACTCCTCCTTCTGTAGGTTGTTGAAGCCCCGTATCTCGGTCATCCGATCCACATACAGTTGAGGGATGCAGCTGGCTGCAGCATGTCGGGTAGTTATCCACAATTTTGCTTCTGGTAACAAGTTGCCTACAATGAGGTTTGTAAGCAGCTCATCCACTGAGGCTGACTGTTTAGGATCACAGCATTTCTTATTTCCCTTGAAATCCAGAGGGAGTCTGCACTCATCGAGACCGTCCAGTACAAACAGGACTTTGAAATTCTTCAGTTCTGTGATTAGAGATTCTTCCAGGCCTGGAGAGAAGTCGTACAGGAGCTCCATCAAACTTCTTCTTTCATGTTTGATCAAATTCAGCTCTCTAAAAGGAAGTGAAAACAGGAGCTGGATGTCTTGATTGGTCTTCTCCTCTGACCAGTCCAGTATGAACTTCTGTACTGACACAGTTTTGCCGATGCCTGCTATCCCCTTGGTGAGCACCGTTCTGATTGGTTTGCCTTGTTCGTTGGGTAATGGCTTGAAGATGTCCTCAAACTTGATCTGAGTTTCTGAAGACTTGCGTCTATTGAATGCTGTCTCAATTTGTCTCACTTCATGTTCTTTGTTGACCTCTTCATTGTCCCCCTCAATCAGGTAGAGCTTTGTATAAATCGTTTTAAGAGGCACAGGCCACTGCTGTGTAGTTACTTCCGATATGAATTCATTCTTACTCTTCAGGAAAGATCTGAGTTTCTTCTGGTACATGAACATTTCTCCATAATGACCTGACAGGACAGAAATATGTAACATCAACATAAAGAATAATTTGTCATGTGCTTATCCCTCTTGGTATCCGTCTTCTCAATTCTGATGAGGTTGACATGTTTAATACATTGCTAAAGTGACTTTCACTCTAAGATATGTTTTTGCACTTGCCTCAGCATTCATCTGCTTGAGCTGTGAGTTGGCTCAATTGCGCTTCTTACATGCTAACGTGCTAATAAGGGATGCCTGACAATTTATCCACCAGATAACGGGAGATTTTAATTATTGATTATTATTGTTTCCCCAATGTAGCAGGTGGCACTTTGCCTTTTAAAAGTTGGTTTGCTATCCACCACTAACACAGAGAAGAGAAGTTAGAGAGGTCAGAGGGGGAGTAGAATGGCAATAAGTACAGCACGTTAGTGGCTCAGGGAAGATGTCGCCCATATAGACATTGGTTTTTTTACCTTTCAGAGGAAGACAACATGATCGCAATTTGCAATACATGTTCTGTAAGAGTTCAGAGAGGAGCAATGAAGTCAACAAATCTTAAAAGGTCGTTATTGCCATGAAAGTCTATCAAAGAAACAGTAAGCAGAAGCAGCCAGCTTTGCCACAAAAGATGAGTGCCCCACGGCCTAAAGAAGTTTAAAGTTTTCTAAAGATAACCCAAAGGCCCAAGCAGTTACAGACACAGGCACATTTTTTTTGCACTTGATGACCAGCACTTTTCCACAATCAAACAACAAGAATTTTGCCAGCCAATAGCAAATTTTGGAGCCACGTGATTCTCTCCCGAGCCGCTGCTACTTTGCAGACGTGTCCCTACCTGCCCTGTACGATGTGGTTGCTTTAATCAATATAATTGTCGGGTCTCATTTGATTATGTCAAAGCAATTATTTTAAAATAAGTATATTTGACATTTTTCAATGTATTTTATGAGAAAAAAAAATGAATATTTGAAGAGTCAGAACTGCTCTTTGGTTTTGTGGGTTATACTGACGTCATGTAGATGTTAGATCTCAATGCTTCGCTCTTAACTAAAATTCTTAGATCTTAACTCACTACAGCTTAACAGTTTTTTACCCTGAGTTGCAGATACTTTTTTTTGCACTATTCATGTAAATATGTATATATGTAAATTCTATTTTTCTTTCCTTTTTAATTATTTTGTCTATTTTGCTATTGCTTTGTCTTGTAATATTCTGCTGTTGCGACAAACAAATTTCCCCGTCTGCGGGACATTAAAGGATTTCTGATTCTGATTCTGAGATAAACTATATGTCTGGAACTTTTTTAAACACAAATTCATAAATGAACAATTAGCGTTTTTTTTTATCAGTTATTTGTTGCAATCAGTATTATTATATAATTATTGGAAATTATAGGCTATGGTATTCGGATGAAAAGAATCCATATCTTGCATCCCTAATGCTTACATTAAAATCTCCCCTAATCAATCAATTATTCTTTTTTGACACCTCAGAAATGGTCAAATTGGTTGAAACTTGACGTGTAACATTCCCTGAATATCAGTGGTCCGACTTAGTGACGTCTCTCTTAACAAACACAAACTCAAAGTAACATGCAGTCTTCTCTTACTTCGCTCAAGAGTGTGAGCATGTTCATCCTCATTCATGGACCTCAAGATATGGAGGGCAATCTTCAGAGCTGCTTCTTTACTTTCTTCATCAATCTCCATCGGTTGATCATCGAGTACGTCCTCCTGCTTGTCTTCCTCAAACATCTCTTTGTGTTTTGCAGAAAGGACCTTTGTATGGGCTCTCAGAGCTTCCTTTACTAAAGCCATGGCTTTAGATTCAAACTCCTGACAAAAATATTAAAAAAAATATATAAAAAAATAAAATAAAAATAAAATATCAGCATCATATTCTCTCAGGTCTACATCATACAGTATTAGCAGTTATATTTTGTACAATTACAATTTTACTGTAATGACACTATAATCATTGTGTAAAACAATGCCATGTATACCACTGTGCTATTGTTTAAAAAAAAAAAGGTATCAAATGAATCAGTACATTTGCTCAAAATGTCCTACTTTTAACCATTTGTGTGGCCCTTTCGCTAGTTAGTGAACCTCTGTGACTTGATGAACCATGATGAACAATATGAAAAGATGACAATAATCAATCATTAAGATAAGTGGATTTTTAAATCACTGCCTACCTTCAGAGTGTCCTGGTTCTGCTGCATGCTTGATGTATTCTGATCACTGAAAAAGTAAATATCTATTTCTTAGTCCATATCTTAGTACAAGCAGCATCCAAAAATGAGTTGCCCCTCTAGATTTAAATATTCTTCCTAATGCATACAGAAAATGTTTTAATCATTTTTAATTCATGTTATTTCGGGATCTTGATTTATGAGATCATGGATTTGATTTAACATTTATTTATATCATGCTTGTTTGATGTTCTGATATATTGCACTGGATCTCATAACCCTTGACAGTTCTCCGCCGATGGTCATTCACACAGTGCTAAGCATCTCCGCCTTAAAGACGAAGCGTTGTGTAATTTACACAGAAAGCCGGCGCTGCATCTCCTAAACAGGCGTGACGGTACAGTGTTTTCGAGGTGTTTGCAAGGTGTTGTCCTGTTAATCTAAACCTGCAGACAGTTTATAATCATATGGATGCTGTGGTAATGTTTAGTGCTTGGGATCCTGACCCACTCAACATCCTGGAAAGCTACGAAGTCACATTTTTCGCGTTAAATTACATAATTAAATAATCTCCATCAGTAAACTGGAAGCTGTCTTCTTGCTGGCTGAGGCTGTTATGTGGGGGAAAGTTCACTGAAGTCTCGGTCTGGAAGGCTGACCGTCGATAAGATTTATTTTCATCACTAACACTCGGTGAGTTGCCGCATCCATGTGAATGGGGCTCATGATTTGTCTGAAAAGTAGATTCTGGACGCCTTTAAGATCGATTCTATTCTACATCCATCAGATCGTCCATCTCTAAAAACAACCTGTTCTTTAATTGCTTTTTGTACATCTGCTGACCAAATCATCTACGTTAAGTACATCTCATGATTATTGTTTAATTTACTTGTAGAGTCATTAGCAAATGTATTTTAGTAATTAGCATCAACAGGCCTGATACTGGTATCACAAATGATTAATACAAAGCAGGTTGAGATTAAATGAGTCAAACAGCTATCAGTTTCATTCAGTCAGGCAGTAAAGTTCTCACCTTGTTTGTGAATGTTTGGGTTCACTGCTGAAGACTGGAGGAATGCCTCTGGAGCGGTCACTCTTCAAGCTGATTGTTGAAGACGCGGATCCTCTCTCAGATCCACATTCACTCATCTTCAGGTCTTCAATGCGTCTACAAAAAAGGTCAGTGACAGGGCTGAGTGATGTGAAAAACAATTACATATTGCAGTCATTTTGACAGATATCACAATCTTATTCACAACATTTTTTTTACACACAGAAAAAAAAACTTCTAATAAAACGGATGGTGAAGTGATTTTTCTTCTGGGATCTGTCTCGAAAAAGCTCGTTCCCTTACACCAGGAAAATATGATTTATGGGCATCTTGGAAACACCACAAGGCTTCATATAATAGTAGTATATTTTGATGAAATGCTCAGTACTACAACGAAATATTTGAATTCAACTATCTCCTGCTGTGTTTGTAGTGACCAAAACAGGTATTTCAAGCCAACAGAACAGGATGTTTTCCAAACAGTAGAAAAGTGATTTTGTGCTAAAATCTAACCAGCGCAGAAACAAAGTGTGTCAGTGCAACAAACAGAAAAGTTAAATTCATCCGTGGTTTGTGAAAATCATGTTTGTTAGGAGAGATGTAGGACTCTTGCTCATTTCCTTCTCTTTTTTTAAATGTGTGATGGCCTCCCGCTTGCATTGTGTGTGTTTCATCCTTGCTGGTTATTGTTTGGCTGCATTCCTGCAGGTTCTCGGTAGGCGAGGTTAATTAATTCAGACAAGCGAGAGCACCTGAGATGTCTCCCCGTTGTGAAAGAGCAGCACATCACGTCTCTCTCTCTCTCTCTCATCCTCACCCCTCAGCACCATGGTCTTGTTTAGTTGGCTTCAGCCTTGTCAGTAGTTTCAGTGATGCATGAATTATGTTATGCATGAAATCTTCTTTAAACTCAGACTTGTTTGTCATCATTCTAGTTTTCTTTTAATTCAGACCAGTGTACTCAATATAACCTGAGACAAGAATGTCAAGATTACATACAAATAATACAGATGATTCATGAAGACAACCAGTCACAATGTGGAGTAGTGCATGTATTTCAGCAATTACCATCAACATGCCTGATACTGGTATCATAAATGATTTATATACAGCAGGTTGAGATTAAATGAGTCAAACAGCTTTCAGTTTCATTCAGTCAGACAGTAAAGCTCTTACCTCGTTTGTGAATGTTTGGGTTCACTGCTGAAGACTGGAGGAATGCCTCTGGAGCGGTCACTCTTCAAGCTGATTGTTGAAGATGCTGATCCTCTCTCAGATCCACATTCACTCATCTTCAGGTCTTCAGTGCGTCTACCAAAAAGGTCAGTGACAGGGCTGAGTGATGTGAACAAGCTTGTTCCCTTACACCAGGGAAATATGATTTATGGGCATCTTGGAAACACCACAAGGCTTCATATAGTTGCAGTATATTTGGATGGAATGCTCAGTTTATTAAGAGATATAGTTGAATTCAACTATCTCCTGCTGTGTTTGTAGTGATCAAAACAGGTCATTCACACCAACAGAACAGGATGTTTTCCAAATACTAGACAAGTGTTTTTTGTGGTGAAATCTAACCAGAGCAGAAACAAAGTGTGTCAGTGCAACAAACAGAAAAGTTAAATTCATCCTGTCTGTGGTTTGTGAAAATCATGTTTGTTAGGAGAGATGTAGGACCCTTGCTCATTTCCTTCTCTTTTTTTAAATGTGTGATGGCCTCCCGCTTGCATTGTGTGTGTTTCATCATTGCTGGTTATTGTTTGGCTGCATTCCTGCAGGTTCTTGGTAGGCGGGGTTAATTAATTCAGACATGTGAGAGCACCTGAGATGTCTCCCCGTTGTGAAAGAGCAGCACATCACGTCTCTCTCTCTCATCCTCACCCCTCAGCACCATGGTCTTGTTTAGTTGACTTCAGCCTTGTCAGTAGTTTCAGTGATGCATGAATTATGTTATGCATGAAATCTTCTTTAAACTCAGACTTGTTTGTCATCATTCTAGTTTTCTTTTAATTCAGACCAGTGTACTCAATATAACCTGAGACAAGAATGTCAAGATTACATACAAATAATACAGATGATTCATGAAGGCAACCAGTCACAATGTGGAGTAGTGCATGTATTTCAGCAATTACCATCAACATGCCTGATACTGGTATCATAAATGATTAATATACAGCAGGTTGAGATTAAATGAGTCAAACAGCTTTCAGTTTCATTCAGTCAGACAGTAAAGCTCTTACCTCGTTTTAGAATGTTTGGGTTCACTGCTGAAGACTGGAGGAATGCCTCTGGAGCGGTCACTCTTCAAGCTGATTGTTGAAGACGCTGATCCTCTCTCAGATCCACATTCACTCATCTTCAGGTCTTCAGTGCGTCTACCAAAAAGGTCAGTGACAGGGCTGAGTGATGTGAACAAGCTTGTTCCCTTACACCAGGGAAATATGATTTATGGGCATCTTGGAAACACCACAAGGCTTCATATAGTTGCAGTATATTTTGATGGAATGCTCAGTTTATTAAGAGATATAGTTGAATTCAACTATCTCCTGCTGTGTTTGTAGTGATCAAAACAGGTCATTCACGCCAACAGAACAGGATGTTTTCCAAATACTAGACAAGTGTTTTTTGTGGTGAAATCTAACCAGAGCAGAAACAAAGTGTATCAGTGCAACAAACAGAAAAGTTAAATTCATCCTGTCTGCGGTTTGTGAAAATCATGTTTGTTAGGAGAGATGTAGGACTCTTGCTCATTTCCTTCTCTTTTTTTAAATGTGTGATGGCCTCCCGCTTGCATTGTGTGTGTTTCATCCTTGCTGGTTATTGTTTGGCTGCATTCCTGCAGGTTCTCGGTAGGCGAGGTTAATTAATTCAGACAAGCGAGAGCACCTGAGATGTCTCCCCGTTGTGAAAGAGCAGCACATCATGTCTCTCTCTCTCTCTCATCCTCACCCCTCAGCACCATGGTCTTGTTTAGTTGGCTTCAGCCTTTTCAGTAGTTTCAGTGATGCATGAATTATGTTATGCATGAAATCTTCTTTAAACTCAGACTTGTTTGTCATCATTCTAGTTTTCTTTTAATTCAGACCAGTGTACTCAATATAACCTGAGACAAGAATGTAAAGATTACATACAAATAATACAGATGATTCATGAAGGCAACCAGTCACAATGTGGAGTAGTGCATGTATTTCAGCAATTACCATCAACATGCCTGATACTGGTATCATAAATGATTAATATACAGCAGGTTGAGATTAAATGAGTCAAACAGCTTTCAGTTTCATTCAGTCAGACAGTAAAGCTCTTACCTCATTTTAGAATGTTTGGGTTCACTGCTGAAGACTGGAGGAATGCCTCTGGAGCGATCACTCTTCAAGCTGATTGTTGAAGACGCGGATCCTCTCTCAGATCCACATTCACTCATCTTCAGGTCTTCAGTGCGTCTACCAAAAAGGTCAGTGACAGGGCTGAGTGATGTGAACAAGCTTGTTCCCTTACACCAGGGAAATATGATTTATGGGCATCTTGGAAACACCACAAGGCTTCATATAGTTGCAGTATATTTTGATGGAATGCTCAGTTTATTAAGAGATATAGTTGAATTCAACTATCTCCTGCTGTGTTTGTAGTGATCAAAACAGGTCATTCACACCAACAGAACAGGATGTTTTCCAAATACTAGACAAGTGTTTTTTGTGGTGAAATAAAACCAGAGCAGAAACAAAGTGTGTCGGTGCAACAAACAGAAAAGTTAAATTCATCCTGTCTGTGGTTTGTGAAAATCATGTTTGATAGGAGAGATGTAGGACGCTTGCTCATTTCCTTCTTTTTTTAAAGTGTGAAGGCCTCCTGCCTGCCCTGTGTGTGTTTCATCATTACAGGTTCTTGATTGGCTGGGTTAATTAATTAAGACAAGTGGGAGCACCTGAGATGTCTCCAAATTGTGAAAGACCAGCACATCACGTCTCTCACTGTCATCCTCACCCCTCAGCACCATGGTCTTGTTTAGATGACTTCAGCCTTTTCAGTAATTTAGTTTAGTAAGTCACACACCTCATAAACCCATCATGCATTTGGAGTTCTTGTTTTTTATTTAATAAACCTGTAAACTTTTCCATTGGAACCATGTCTCCTCTTTCCTTGCTGGAAAAACCAGCATAGACCACACCAAAACACAACATATGCTGGTCTATGCTGTTTTTTTCCAGCAGAGTTTTTGTCATGGCTCATGAACCAGAACTTGACAAATGTCATCTTCCTCTAAACTTCTGCAACAGAGGTGGGGAGTGCAAAGTTAGCACGATCCATAAAGTAACAGTTTTAAGGGAAATGCATAAGTTTAATATATTGTTTTTTTATCCTTCCGCCAATGACAATACATTTTCCACTAATATTCCCATCTACATGCCTGGCAAATCTAAAGTTTGGTTGGTTTGTTAACAACACACAGAGCTGACTATATGCTGTAAACAGGCAAGAGGTCGTGTGTTGCAAACTGTTATCAACAACCCCGAATGAGGTGCTGATTCTGAAATCTTCTTAAGACTCATTACATTTTTATAAGGATATTTAAGTTTTAAAACTCCTCCAATTAACTCCATGTTGTATGATTTTTTTTCTTTTTTCAAAACATCTCTTAACTTCTTTGTCATCATTCTCGTATTCTCTTAATTTAGACCAATGTACTCAATATAACATGAGACAAGAGAGCCAAAATTACATACAAGTAATTAGCATCAACATGCCTGATACTGGTATCACAAATGATGTAATATACAGCAGGTTGAGATTAGTCAAACAAAGAGCTTTCAGTTTAATTCAGTCAGGCAGTGAAGCTCTCACCTTTTTTTTGAAAGTTTGGGTTCCATGCTGAAGACTGGTGGATCGTCTTTGGAGCCGTCAGCCCTCTCAGACTTAAAGCTCGCTGTTGAAGATTCTGATCCACTCATCTTCAAGCCCTCAGTAACTCTATGACATAGAGATCAATAACACTTCAGACTACATCGAGCTTCACTATGATCTAAAAAAAGCATATAGGTTTCATATCACTGTCAATGAATGACAACCTTCATCATAAACTGGTCATATCAAACACTCATAACTTCAAAATGATAAAGATACAAATGTTTATGAACTATCCATAGAGACGTGTATAGAGGGGAATATTGGACTCACGTTTAGCAGCTGGAAACAGAATTATATGTTGTTAATGTTGCTCTGTTTGTTCTGGTGATGTGGAAGACATCATTTGTTCAGAACCACTTCAGTCAGTGCAGAGCTGCTCCTATTCAAACCAATAGCAAACAGTTAAACTTACATCTGACTTCTGATAACTTTAAGTGCTCCTTGGCTTCGGTTTTCTTTTCAAAAGAAAATATAAATATAAATATATACATATATACACAAATAAACATACAAATACATACATATATACATATACATTTAAATACACACACATATATGTATATATACATAGACATAAGGTGACAAGGTTTGGCTCTGATATCATGTTATCTGATAAAGAGCTTTTTTTCTGTAGAATTCATAGAGTTTGTTTTTAAAAGAATTTGAAATAATAAAAATATAAAATGTTTGCACCCTCAAATAACACAGACATTACATTTGTACCCCTCCCATGTACTTCTTAAATAGACCACCAGATGGCAGTGTATACCTTTTTATATGTGTGATGACCTCCTGTCTGCTCTGGTTGTTGTTTGTTTGTATTTTTCGTTCAATTGTCGCTAAACTCATGAAATTTCAAAATTAGATTTATATTTCAGGAGTCCTCCAATTTACTGCCTATTGCATGATAATTTTTTTTTTGTTCCAAAACATCTCTTACCTTGTTTGTGCACACGGAGGATCAGCTGACATTCAAACAAGTTAAATAAAATAAGACACTGATGCTCTTTCTAAAAGGGTTCTTCATTTTCTGATAAAGCGTTTTTTTTTTCTATAAAGAATTCATAAAGTTTGTTTTTAAGAGACTTTAAAATAATGATAATACTAAATGTTTGCGCTGTTAAATAACCAGACGTTACATTTAGAATCCACCAGATGGCAGTGCATTACGTCCTCAGTCACAGGCCTTTGTGTAGTTTCACACTTCCTGAAAGTAAACCTGGAAATATACGAAAACATATGTTCTTAGGCGTCACATGCATCATTAAGCATTTGTCAACACAAAGCTTTCTGAAAAAAAATGGAGGGAAGTCGATTCAATAACAATGTTACCGCCTGAATATCATTTATTAAGCTAGAAGTCATTTCCTGTTAATGTCAGATCTTTGTGTCTGTGTCGAGTCTCTCTCAGGATCTAAACTGTTTCCATGAATATCTAAACTCAGATCTGTTTTTATTCTACATGTTCTGTTAAAATAATCTTCTATTAGTCTCTTAAAGCAAAGTCCATTAACTTACCCTTCAGCTGGACTCGAGCTTGACGCAGATAGAAAAACCGTTTCTACTTTCACTTTCACTCCTTGTTGCCAGGTCGGGTTGATGTTTTGAAGGTTTCCAGTCCGATAGTTGCTCAAAATCCCCCCAAATTGATGACACACAAATATTTTCTATAATAAACAACACATATGAATTCATACACAGCAGAAACAGTACTGTGGTTCATCACTGTTGTTAAATATGAAATAATAATTAAATAACAAAAGAAGTGCAGTGTTGCTAAAATAACCCAAAAGTAATACTTGAGTAGAAGTTAAGATCAAATATTACTTTGGTTAAAGTGAAAGTACTTCAGTAAAAGTCTCATAAAAGTATCTGATATTAAATGTACTAAAGTATCAAATGTATAAGTTAATGTGAATTTTATATATATTAAATTATTGTATACTATGTGTCTGACTTAGTTCTGCTGAATTACTGGATGTGTTTACAAAACTAATAGATAAAATTTGTGAGTATATCATTTTTACTGTATTTAGGAAAAGCAGCTCAACCCCATTTTATCCTGCACAATGTGACCTAAAATCACCCAATCTGGCAACACAGCTCGTCCTCTTCAGTTTAACAAACAGGATGTGGGCGTGGTTGCACTCTTATCTGTGTCTCCCTGTGTGTGTGTGTGTGTGTGTGTGTGTGCGCGCGCGTGTGTGTGATAAACTGTAATCTTGCATGTACAGCTAAGTTCAGCAGTGACTCTTGGTGCAACAGATCACTGCGTAAAGCTGCACTCAGTTCGTTTCGTGGCACCAGAACAGACCTGATACTTGGTTCTGGGTTTTTTCGTTCTTTAAAGAATATCACTCTGATTTCTTACCCTATAATACTGTCTGCAGACTTTCCTGCTCAGCTGAGTACAACATCCATGTGGGACTGAGAGGTGAAATCCAGGGAGAAAAAGACAATAAATCATCGTCATCATCATTTTAATCCTAACCTCTGTATTTTACAGCGGTTGAGAGTACACGTGAGGGGAAGTTGTATACTGACGATCATCAACCATTTCATGTTACTTTGACCTTGAAAAACAGCCTAACTGATGGTTTAATCTATATCAGTGGATCATATCTTAGAAACAGATAACAGATCATTTAACTTAATCGCAAATTAATCGCAATTTTTTTGGCACATTTTTTTCTGTTCTAAATGTACCTTAATGTATTTTTTTCATGTTCTTAACACTTTTAACAACATAAGAAATGGCAAATATGCTTGCTTTATGAAAATGTTTATTCAACACTTGAAATCATGCAGGAAAATAAAAGGCTCAAAAAATCTCCCCTCACCCTAAATGGGATCAAAACATGGGGATGTCTGCTTTTGGCGAGGGGGGGCAGTGGGCTCTCTGCATCTGCCGTGTGTTTGACTTGCAAATAATATCTGAGACTCGACGTACTTCAATGGTAACTCATTTCATGTCAGTACGTGCAGATAACTTTTGTCCTATCGACCGAACCATCTGTGGCTCAAGCAGCAGCAGAAATGTGAACACTAACTTCTCCCAAGTCATTGTCCATACAGTACTTTATTCTATGTTTAATGCTAAAATTAACTTGTGTTTTAATCTGAAATTTATAACTGCAGCTGTGTGTATTTGTACCTATTCACGGTATTATCCACTGCCTTTGTATAATTGCATTTATTGTATTCAGAATATTTTATTCTATTCTAAAGCCTGACCAGGGACAAAGACTGCAAATTAGCTGAAGCTAGACGTCTTATATGCAGCACATTTTCCCATTTTCTGTGGCAATTCTGTATGTATCGTCCCTGTTAAATAAACATTAAAATAAAATAAATCTGGCAGTGTTTTGAAAGTGAATTTGCCATTAATAAGTCCTTTCTCCATTTCCTTTTGCTTTTCAGTCCACCGTGTTTTTCCCGAACGCCAACCCTGCTTCTTCTTTCTTATTCTTCTGCTGCCCTCTGGATCAAGACTACAGGTGCCACCGATGGCCGTAAATCAAACAATGCGCGTTTCTTTTTTTCAAATATGAGCGTTAATCGTGTGTTAAAAAAATTAAAGGCGTTAAGAGGATGCTGCGTTAACGAGAGATTAACGCGTTAACCTTGACAGCCCGAGGAGTGACATACATACAAAAATATAGTCAAATAGAAAATATAGTCCAATATGTGTGTGTTTATCAATATATGCGTTAAATCTACATTATATATAAATGCATACAAACCAAAAGCAATTAGCTTACTATCAGAGAAGAGGCACTTTTCTCTTGATAATCTAGTCCTGTGGTGAGTTTGGATAAAAATGAGTTTGATACAGATACAGACGGAGCCTTCTGTTGGTATTTCTGCATGTTTTCTGAAATCCTGTGGATACGGACCAACGGAACAGAACCTCCAGAGTCATGGGGTGCAGTTTAGCTTAAAGTTCAAGAGAAACGACCAGAGGACACGAGGAAGAAGTTTCTAAAAATGCTGGAACTTTTTGAGGAGAGATTTTGTGATTGGAGAGAAGTTTTAAAAAACATCTGATATTCATACGTGTTTTGTTAAATGTGGTTATCAAACACATTTAATGAATGGCATATAACAATGAGCTTGAATGTCAAAAAGGACATCAGTACAATTAAAACAAGAAACTTTACTGGGAATATAATTATCATAAATGACTCTGAGCCAAACTAACTGCTAGTTTTGGGTCAACATGAACGGTTTCTTTAACAGCTGAAGGAGATCTCCTATCCAACACCAGTGAAAGTGTTGTTATTCATAAGATAAGACTGCGTCAAACGGAAGCAGAGACGTGCCCATCGGAATCAAGGGAAACATTAGTGGGGTAAAGCGATGAGGCATTTGAGAATGTACATAACATCACATTTTTTCACAAAGAAATCCAACAGTCGAGTGAAATTAAACCACTTCAACAAATCATCCACAGGCTCGTATAGACAAAGACAGAGACGGGTAAGATCTCATATCATGTCCTGTTACAATCTGCTCACAAGGCCACTAAAAAAGTGATTGATACATGAAAATATCTACATAGACCCCTTTAAACACAAATATATATGTCCTTGATTCAGTCCTTTCTTTGCCAAGTTATTCCAGCTGACACAGCCTCAATGAGGAGCCCTTTCCCCACACCCTGAATACTGGGTAGAGAGGCTCAGTGAACTCGGTGACGAAGGTGTGCAGGTGTGTGAGCGACCTTCCAGGAGAAACTCTGTAGAAGGACAGGATGCCGGCCTGCCAGTCCAGATACACCGCCAGTCCATGAGAATCACCCGGAGGGACACTGAGGACGATGCTCTCGAGGTTGTGATACGCACGGTAACCTTTCCCAGAGCAGTGCAGACTCCAAGATAATTCATTGTATCCCATTACACAGTCGGTTTCTGGCCCTTTGCGACTGATGCTTTTGTAGGCCACTCCGATTCCGACCCATTTTCCTTCCCACTCCACCTCCCAGTAACGGCGGCCCTGCAGGCCCTGCTCGGACAGGACTTGGGCCCAGTAATCAAACCTGTCAGGGTGATCGGGGTACAGCTGCTCCTCAACGCTGTGGGTAACTTTTTGTTGGTCGTCAGAGAGGATGAGGAGTTTGTGAGCAGTGTTGGGATCCATTCTTACCTCACATGCATCTGGTTTAAGGAAGAAGTCAAGGAGTTAAACATCTTTAACAACAATGTATACCACTCAGTCATAGATTATATCTGCTTATATGTGGCTGGTGGGTTTAAATAAGATGAGAGGGCTGGTATAAACCTTTAAAGGTGCATGTAAGAATTTGGTATTAAAGTATTCAAAGAGGAACTAAAATTATCATTATAATGTAAAGAAGTAACAGTTTTGACATTGCGTTGCAGAGAAAGCCACTTAAGTTCGCTGGCTAACAAACTTGACTTGTCCAGACAGGTCCAAAGCTCCTGTGCTAGCAGTGTAAACACTGGTCCTTCCTCTGTTCCCAGCTCCTAGTTTAGACCACAAGCTGCACAGCTTATTAAGCTAACTAGCTGATGACTCTGGTGATATGCAGCCCCATGTCAATAGAAAATATTAGCTCCTAATAACCCTATAAACACTTAATCTGATCGTTTTTATCTGTTTAGAAGACATGTCTACAACCACAATCAGAAAGTTCATTTTCAGTTTCGAAACATTAACAGAAAGTTTTCTACTCATTACTGACTGGCTTTTGCACAAAAAAAAAAAAATCACAACTTACATTGTAACAGTCCTGGTTTAAACCAGTGTTCTGCATTGTGGTCCACTCTGTGGGGCAGATAGAAACACATCAGTCTGGATAATATTCCAGCAGTAAAAACTAAAAACAAAACCAACATTAGACTGTCTTCTTCACCTGAGTGTAGTTAATTCACATCGTCCTTCCTCCAGAGCTTCAGAGATTATCTTCACTCCTGACTCTCCAAGGTGATTGTAGCTCAGATCCAGCTTGCTCAGGTGTGATGGGTTGGACTTAACTGCCGAGGCCAAAAAGACACAACCTTTCTCTGTGATGTTACAGAACGACAACCTGTGACAGAGTGACAGAATTCATCCTTAACTGATGGTTCATATGCTTCAAAAAAACTAAACAAGGATCAATAGTCTTTTCTGATGGATACCTCAGAGTTTCCAGTTTACAGCACACATTTCCCAGTCCAGTGGACAGCTGCTGCACTCCTGAGTCCTCAACGTCATTGTCACTCAAGTCCAGCTCTCTAAGATGTGATGTGGGACAGCACAGGACTGAAGCCAGTTTCTCACAGCCTTTCTGGGCAAGTCCACATCGGTTCAACCTGAAAGGACAAACAGCATAGTGATAATAATAATAATAGATGTAATAATGTTCAGTAGAACTTGGTGCTTCGGTATCTTTTGGTTGTATCTCATTGATCACAAAGCAAAGCACAAGCCTGACCTCTGTCTTTTGGTTTTATCAGACATGCAACTAGGAATACCACATTTCCAAAATATGATTAGGAACTTGTTGGCTGCACTGAATTTGCAGGCTTTTGTTTATGACTGTATCATATTGTCTGGTCTTATAAGTAGTGAAACCCAGTTCGAAAAACATGATAATACTGTGGGGTCTGAAAGTCCAAGACCACCCTGAAATCTTTATTTTGTCGCTAAACTTGAAAAAAAAATATCTTACAATTTGAGGACTGCGGAAGTAAATCAAAGTCTCAGTTCCCTAGAGATACATAATTAGCTAATAATATAAATAAACAAAGAGGAGCAGTTTCTAAACCACTTCTCAGGAGGAAAACAAGTACAAACACTTGGAGTGGGCTAAGACATCCCAGAATTTCACAGTGGATGATGAAAAAGGTCTATTTACTGATGACACCACCAATATTGACATTAGTGTCAGTAACAGATGGATGTATACGAAGAGACAAACAGGAGAGAGAATGATACCACAGTGTTTCAAACTGACAGTGAAACATGGTGGGAGATTCAAGGGCTGGGCCTTAGACGTGTGGCTGTTTCCAGATGTTTTGATTAGTCACATTATCCACAGCTTCAGCATCAACTCACCTCAGTGTCTTCAGTCTGCAGTTTGGATTTTCGAGTTCGAGGCAGAGAGGCTCGATTCCTGAATCTTGCAAGTTGTTATCACTTAAGTTTAAATGAGTCAGCTCACTAGCACTTGAGCTGAGAATGGAGGCCAGCACCTCAGAGCAGTCTGCAGTGAGATTACAATCATCCAACCTGATAAACAGAAATACAAAGTTAACTTGTAATTAAAAGGTTCAAGTCACAATTCTTAAAAATTAATAATTAGAAAATGATCTGAGACACTTGCTTTGCTGATCTGGATGCTTTGATGGCTGGTAGGAGTCCAAGAAGGCCTGTCTTTGTTCTGGAGTATTTCTTGAGGTCGATCTCCTCTGGTTTCTCTGGTGAGGTCAGCAACACAAAGACCAGAGCTGCCCACTCAGCTGCAGAGCGGTTGCCCATCACTAAGTCTCGGTCTGAGTCTAAGTGGGTCTGGATCTCCTCCACCAGAGAGTGGTCGTTCAACTCGTTCAGACAGTGAAAGAGATTGATGTACTTCTCTGGATGATGAGACCGATTTACTTCCTGCTTGATGTACTCGATGGTTTCCCAGTGACTTTGTGTTTTGCCGGTTTCTATCTGAATCTTCAGACTTTTGAGCAGATCCTGACTGGACTCCAGAGAGAGTCCAAGGAGGAAACGCAGGAAGAGGTCGAGGTGGCCATTTTCACTTTGTAAGGCTCTGTCCACTGCAGCTTTGTGCAAGTCAAATACAGGCTTGCTTTGGGCCGTCTCTTTAGGTTCCTCCAACAACAGGTTCACACCTTCGACTGTGTACTTCACATGGACGTACAAAGCTGCAAGAAACTCTTGGACAGACAGATGCACAAAGCAGAAGACTTTATGCTGCATACAGCACTCTTCCCTAAAGACTTGAGTGCAAACTCCTGAGTAGACAGATGCTTCTTTGACATCAATACCACAGTCTCTAAGATCTTCCTCATAGAAGATCAGGTTGCCTTTCTCCAGCTGCTGGAAGGCCAACTTCCCAAGAGACACAATCACCTTGTCGTTCTCCTGGGAGTCCAGTTGTTGATCTTCAGAGTACTTGACTTGCTTCTGAGTGGTCTGATGTGACAGAAAGTGGATGTACATCTGAGTCAAAGTCTTTGGCATTTTCCCTCCCCCTGCTTTGGCACACATTTCTCCCAGGACGATGGAGGAAATCCAGCAAAACACTGGTACATGGCACATGATGTAGAGACTTCTTGCAGACTTTATGTTTGCGATTACTCTTTTGGCTAAGGCTTCATCCTCAATTTTCTTGTTGAAGTACTCCTCCTTCTGTAGGTTGTTGAAGCCTCGTATCTCTGTCATCCGATCCACATACTGTCGAGGGATGCAGCTGGCTGCAGCATGTCGGGTAGTTATCCACAGATTTGCTTCTGGTAACAAGTTACCTGCAATAAGGTTTGTCAGCAGCTTGTCCACTGAGGCTGACTGTTTAGCATCACAGCATTTCTCATTTCCTTGGAAATCCAGAGGGAGTCTGCACTCATCGAGACCGTCCAGTACAAACAGGACTTTGCACGTCTTCAGTTCTATGATTCGAGATTCTTTCAGGCCTGGAGAGAAGTCGTACAGTAGCTCCATCAAACTTTTTCTTTCATTTTTGATCAAATTCAGCTCTCTAAAAGGAAGTGAAAACAGGAGCTGGATGTCTTGATTGGTCTTCTCCTCTGACCAGTCCAACATGAACTTCTGTACCGACACAGTTTTGCCGATGCCTGCTATCCCCTTGGTAAGCACTGTTCTGATTGGTTTGTCTTGTTGGTTGGGTAAGGGCTGGAAGATGTCCTCACAATTGATCTGAGTTTCTGAAGACTTGCGTCTATTGAATGCTGTCTCAATTTGTCTCACTTCATGTTCTTTGTTGACCTCTCCATTGTCCCCCTCAATCAGGTAGAGCTTTGTATAAATCTTTCTAAGAGGTACAGGTCCCTGCTGTGTAGTTACTTCCAATATGAATTCATTCTTACTCTTCAGTAAAGATCTTAGTTTCTTCTGGTACATGAAAATTTCTCCATAATGACCTGACAGGACAGAAATGTGTAATATCAACAACAAGAACAATTTGTCATGTGCTTATCCCTCTTGGTATCCTTCTTCTCAATTCTGATGAGGTTGAAATGTTCATTACATTGCAAAACTCGACTTTCACTTTGTGATATGTTTTTGCACTTTCCTCAACATTAATCTGGTTTACCTGCAGGTTGGCTCACTTGAGCTTCTTACATGCTAACATGCTAATAAGGGATGCACTATAACTTATCTGCCAGATAATGGTACATCTTGATTGATTGATTGATAGGTAGGTAGGTAGGAAGGGAGGGAGGGAGGTAGGTAGGTAGGTAGGTAGGTAGGATTACTTTAATCATCCCAGACTGGGAAATTATTTTGTTACAGCAGCAGTACATAACATAAATAGAAGGCAATATATACATATATACGTATATATACACAGTAAACTATAAACAATAATAATATATACAATAAAACAAAATATGCTTTTTTTTTATACACTGCTGCTGTAACAAAATAATTTCCCAGTCTGGGATCATTAAAGTAATTCTTACCAGCCATTTCCACGGTCAAAGACCAAGAATTTTGCCAGCAAATAGCACATTCTCTCCCAAGCTGCTGCTACTTAACAGATGTGTCGCTACCTGCCCGTATGATGTGGATGCTTTAATCAATATACACAATATTGCCAAAGTATTCACTCATTCACCCATCCAAATAATTTAAATCAGGTGTTCCAATCACTTCCATGGACACAGGTGCATAAAAGCAAGCACCTAGGCATGCATCCTGTTTCTACAAACATTTGTGAAAGAATGGGTTGCTCTCAGGAGAATTCCAGCGTGGTGCTGTGATAGGATGCCACCTGTGCAATAAGTCCAGTCGTGAAAATTCCTCGCTCCTAAATATTCCACAGTCAACTATCAGTGGTATTATAACAAAATTGGAAGCGATTGGGAACGACAGCAACTCAGCCACGAAGTGGTAGGCCACGTAAAAAGACAGGCGGGGTCAGCGGATGCTGAGACGCATAGTGCGCAGAGGTCGCCAACTTTCTGCAAAGTCAATTGCTACAGACCTCCAAACTTTATGTGGTCTTCAGATTAGCTCAAGAACAGTGCGTAGAGAGCTTCATGGAATGGGTTTCCATGGCCGAGCAGCTGCATCCAAGCCATACATCAGCAAGTGCAATGCAAAGCGTTGGATGCAGTGGTGTAAAGCACGCTGCCACTGGACTCTGGAACAGTGGAGAAGCGTTCTCTGGAGTGACGAATCGCGCTTCTCCATCTGGCAATCTGATGGACGAGTCTGGGGTTGGCGGTTGCCAGGAGAACGGTACTTGTCTGACTGCACTGTGTCAAGTGTAAAGTTTGGTGGAGAGGGGATTATGGTTTGGGGTTGTTTTTCAGGAGCTTGAATCAGATTTTCTGTTGATGTATCTTGTAAACTTTGATTTGTTGCTCTTTTCTGTACATTTCTTTTCTATTGCATGTCTGTCGGTCCTGGAAGAGGGATCCCTCCTCTGTGGCTCTTCCTGAGGTTTCTTCATTGTTTTTTTTACCCTGTTAAAAGGTTTTCTTTTTTCCATCAACATGTGAAGTTTTCCCTCACTTGAATCGAGGATCTAAGGACAGAGGATGCTGTTCACTGTACAGATTGTAAAGCCCATTGAGCCAATATGATTGTGATTTTGGGCTATATAAATAAATAAAATTGAATTGAATTGAATTAAAATTGAATTGAGCTGGGCTTGGCCCCTTTGTTCCTGAACTCTGAATGAACTCTGAATGCTTAAGCATACCAAGAGATGTTGGACAATTCCATGCTCCAAACTTTGTGGGAACAGTTTGGGGATGGCCCCTTCCTGTTCCAACATGACTGTGCACCAGTGCACAAAGCAGGTCCATAAAGACATGGATGAGAGAGTTTGCTGTGGATGAACTTGATTGGCCTGCACAGAGTCCTGACCTCAACCCGATAGAACACCTTTGGGATGAATCAGAGCGGAGACTGAGAGCCAGGCCTTCCCGTCCAACATCAGTGTGTGACCTCACAAATGCACTTCTGGAAGAATGGTCAAAAATTCCCATAAACACTCCTAAACCCTGTGGAAAGCCTTCCCAGAAGAGTTGAAGCTGTTATAGCGAGGGATGATAATTGATAAGAATTTAACGATTCCAATTCCATTATCAATATTGCTTAACGATCTGATTCCTTATCATTCTCTTATCCGTTCTCATTGGGTGAAGGAATAAGTATAAATTTGTTTGTTTGTATTAACTAGCTTTATTATCTGATCAGAAGACACAGCACAGTGTATACACAAATCATGTGTAGCAACCTCAGAACAAACCTAAAAGTAGGTGAGCTACTTCTCAAAGTAAAGTGCAGGGACCCATAGCCTAGGGCAGTGTTTCTCAACCAGTATGCCATGGCACGCTAGTGTGTGGCTTGAAAGATTATCAAGAGTGCCTTACCTGAGTAACCCTGCCTCTGTGAACAGAGCAGCTAGAGGTGCATGAGAGCTACTTGCTGCAGCCTCTGAGCCAGCCACACTCTGGCAGTCATCATCTAAATTTGATGGACAATGAAATGGTGCTCACATTGACTAACTAGACAAAGCCTGGTCTGCCTGGAGAGTTTAAAGGTACCTTCGGCATTAATAACAGATGGCGTCCCGTTAGCTCCACTGATGCTTGACTCACTTGCGTTGCTAAGTAGTAGTGTATCAGACACGCAACAGTCCTGCAAATGAACTGCTGTGTGGCCAAATGTTTCTGCATACTGGAGGTAGTTCCCCCCTTTGATGAAATGGAAACTTTTCAAGTGTTGCAAGTGACCATATTGTCGTCTTTTCATGTGAAATACAACCAAACTTTAGAGCACTTCTGCCTCGACGCCATGTACGCTGTGTTCTGAACCAAAACAACGCAGTGCGTGTGTGAAGTCATGACACATTTGCAATGAGTGGAACCGATAAGCAAAATCGTTAAGCAGGCATGCTAACGGTTCCAAGGAATCGATTCACTGGGCGCCGGTTCTTAAGAAGAACCGGTCCTCGATTCCCATCCCTAGTTATAGCTGCAGAGGGAAAGACGTCTTATTAAACCCTATGGATTAAAATTGGGATGTCACTTAAGTTCATATGCGAGTCAAGGTAGGTGAGCGAATACTTTTGGCAATATAGTGTAAGTGACGGGTTTGATTTTGTCAAAGCACTTATTTTAGAAGAATAAAGTGCTAAATAAAAGCCTAAGTATGTTTGACGGTTTTTTAATGTATTTTACTAGAATGAATAATTGAATATTTGAAGAGTCAGAACTGTTTGTTGGTTTTGTGGGTTATAGTGACTTCATACAGATGGTTAGAGCTCAAATCTTAGCTCTTAACTAAAATTCTTAGATCTTAACTCACTACAGTGCAACATAGTGAGGAACTTGACTAGTAACATTCACTGAATATCAGTGGACTGACTTAGTGACCTCTCCTAACAAACATAAATTAATAAAGTAACATGCATTCTTCTCTTACTTCGCTCAAGAGTGTGAGCATGTTCATCCTCATTCATGGACCTCAAGATATGGAGGGCAAACTTCAGAGCTGCTTCGTTAGTTTCTTCATCAATCTCCATCGGTTGATCATCGAGTACGTCCTCCTGCTTGTCTTCTTCAAACATCTCTTTGTGTTTTGCAGAAAGAACCTTCGTATGGGATCTCAGAGCGTTCTTTACTAAAGCAATGGCTTTAGATTCAAACGTCTGACGCAAATCAGGAACCTGTTTAATTCAAACATCAGCATCAGATTCTCTCAGGTGTAGGTCTACATCATACAGTATTAGCAATTATATTTTGTACGATTACAATTTTACTGTAATGACACTATAATCATTATGCAAAAACACTTAACGGTTAGTGAGATGTCTGTTCTGAGACAATCTGCTTTACAATGTCATGTATTCATGGTATTAAATGGATCAATAAATCTGCTCAGTTTCCTACTTTTAACTATTTGTTTGACCCTTTCGCTACTGTGTGAACCTCTGTGACTGCAGAAACTGTCATGATGAACAAAAAATAATCAATTATGAAGATAAGTGGATTTTTAAAATCACTGCCTACCTTCAGGGTGTCCTGGTTCTGCTGCATGCTTGATGTATTCTGGTCACTGAAAAAGTAAGTATCCATATCTTAGTCCATATTTTAGTACAAGCAGGGTCCAAAAATGACTTTTTGTTGTCCGTTTAGATTTAAATATTGTACCTATTGGATCCAGAAAATGTTTTAATCAAATGGAAGCCCATTTCTGCATGATTTTAAGATTTCTACTTTCACTCACTAATCCAACTTTAATTTATTTGTTAATGCATGTGATTTTTGGATCTCGATTTCTGAGATCATGGATTTGATTTAACATTTATTTATATCATGCTTGTTTGATGTTCTGATATATATTGTTCTTCATGTAATTTTAAATGTACTGATTATCTAAATTGCATTGGCTCTTATTACCCTTGACAGTTTGGATGATTTATCACATCTGCCACAATAGAGCTCGTTATGTCGCGATGTGCATGATGTGTAAATATGGTTGTGGTTTTCAAACAGTCTGACTCATTAAGATCCAAACGTTATTTAAACCCTGTCCATATTAACCCACTGTGACATGTAGCAAGTTTATAATTTCTAAATGTAGGCCAGACTTATAAAACCCAATGAATTTCTACTTTTGCAATATTAAAACACAACATTGCATTGTTTTTAGGACGTCATCTGATGAAGAGTCAGGTGAAGTCACCTGTCCAATCAGCAGATCTAGTAGGATACATCGTTCTTTTGGCGTGTTCACATAGCACGGATCGGCTTGTCAATGAGATTATGTTTCGAGGAAGAAAAAATGAAAAGGACCCTAATGAGAGGAATCCATGATGGGCCTAAAAAGTAGATTCTGGACGCCTTTAAGATCGATTCCAATCTACAACCGTCAGTTCGTCCATCTCTAAAAACAACTTGTTCTTTAATTGTTTTTTGTACATCTGCTGACCACATCATCTACGTCAACTACATCTCATTAATATTTTTTAATTTACTTGTAGAGCCACAGGCTAATTTAATGCAGTCATCGATTAAAATCTATGACTTCATAATACTTTTCATCATATTAGCCCATACGCTGATGACACTGTTTTCTTTGAAGGATGGACTTCTGCCCCCAAATGTAAAAAATAACAAAATCAGCACACTGAATTTATTTGGAGGGGATGTTCCCATCTTCCACTTGATGTAGCTGAAAGAGTTCACAGCTTTTATCAGTCTAGTATTCATTTTAATTTAGACCAGTGTACTTAATATAACCGGTAAAAGGACTTTTAAGATTGCATGCAAATAATAGAGATGATTCATGAAGGCAACTAGTCAGAATGTGGAGTAGTGCATGTATTTTAGTAATTAGCATCAACAGGCCTGCTACTGGTATCATAAATGATTAATAAACAGCAGGCTGAGATTAAATTAGTCAAACAGCTATCAGTTTCATTCAGTCAGCGAATAAAGTTTTTACCTTGTTTGTGAATGTTTGGGTTCACTGCTGAAGACTGGAACATTGCCTTTGGAGCGATCACTCTTTGCAGACTTTAAGCTGATTGTTGAAGATGCTGATCCACTCATCTTCAGGTCGTCAGCGAGACTACAAAAAGGTCAGTGACAGGCCTGAGTGGTTAAGTTTGCATGTACACAATATTATGGTTTTTGCCCTGATTACAAAAACAATATTTCAACTGAGCTTTTTATATAGTAATCTCACCCTTTTCTTGAGGACTTGGGTTTAATTCCAAACACTGGAACATTGCCTTTGGAGCGGTCACTCTTTGCAGACTTTATGCTGATTGTTGAAGACGATGAATCTCTCTCAGATCCACATTCACTCATCTTCAGGTCTTCGGCAGGACTATGAAAAAGGTCAGTGACAGGGCTGAATGATGTGAAACATTTAAATACTGCAATTATTTTGATATTACAATATGATTACCAATTTATTTTCACACAGACAGTAAAAATACTTCTTATAATAAAAATGACGGAGAAGTGATGTTTACTTCTGGGATCAGTCCCAAAACAAACTTGTTCCCTTACATCAGGACAACATGATTTATGAGCTGGGCACTCTGGAAACACCACAAGGCTCCATAGTATATTTTGATGAAATGTTCAGTTTATTAAGAGATATAGTTGAATTCAACTATCTCCTGCTGTGCTTATAGTGACTAAAACATGTATTTCAAGCCAACAGAACAGGATGTTTTCCAAACAGTAGAAAAGTGATTTTTGTGCTGAAATAAAACCAGAGCAGAAACAAAGTGTATCAGTGCAACAAACAGAAAAGTTAAATTCATCCTGTCTGTGATTTGTGAAAATAATGTTTGTTAGGAGAGATGTAGGACGCTTGCTCATTTCCTTTGTTTTTAATTTAATGTACTCAATATACCCGGTAACAGGAATGTCAAAATTACATACAAGTAATACAGATGATTCATGAAGGCAACCAGTCACAATGTGGAGTAGTGCATGTATTTTAGTAATTAGCATCAACGTGCCTGATACTGGTATCACAAATGATTGGTTGTGATTAAATGAGTCAAACAGCTATCAGTTTCATTCAGTCAGGGAGTAAAGTTTTTACCTTGTTTGTGAATGTTTGGGTTCACTGCTGAACACTGGAACATTGCCTTTTGAGCGGTCACTCTTTGCAGACTTTAAGCTGATTGTTGAAGATGCTGATCCACTCTCAGATCCACATTCACTCATCTTCAGGTCTTCAGCGAGACTTCAAAAAAAGGTCAGTGACAGGGCTTATTACAAAACCCCAATTAAGGCACTTATTCCTAAATGATCCTTGAACTTCTTGTAAATTAAGAAAAAGAAATGTAAGTTTTAAGACTTCTCCAATCTCCTCCCTATTGTATGATTTTATTTTAAACAACATCTCTCACCTTGTTTGTGCACATGGAGGATTAGTTACAGAGACTGGTGGATCGTCTTTGGACTTCAGTCAGTGCAGAGCTGCTCCTATTTCAACCAACAGCAAACAGTTAAACTAACATTTGACTTCTGATAACTTTATACAGCAGTTATTTTTACACCTGAATGTGATCGTTATACCTGCGTTTGTTTCCTCTTGTCTGGCTCCCTTGGCTTCGGTTGTCTCTTCAGCTGAGCAGACACATTTAGTTTAGCAACTGCTCGTCTTTTATTGTGACACATTCATCATGAAAAATAAATAAGCATCTAAACAAATACATGGTTATTAACCAAAAGCAGCAGCAGCAACACCATCAGCAGCCCCAGAGCAGTTTCAGTTGTATTACATGTCATGCAGAGCAGAAGGCAGATAGTTTTAAACACAATGCTCAGTCACGTACAGAAACATTACTTACTTTAATGAACTCTGCAGAACAACTTGAGAAATGTTGGCGGCCAAATGGACACATCACCTGTAGCTGAGAAATTTGAGAAGTGGTCATCAGGTATGTTGCTTACTTCTGTATTACAGAGAAAGCTGCAGTTTGTGTGATGGCTGTCCTGTGGTCTGTTCTGCACAGTGTACAATAAAGTGTTTGGCATTTTCTCTTTATCCATGCATGTAAATGGACTTTAAGTTTGTTAATATGATGTTAGCATCCAGCTTAAAGTAAGGCTGGGATAAAGCAACAACGTGCAGCTTAATCGAGAGGTTTTAAACTGTGAGGCGCTTATCCAGAACAGAGGACGCAGACGGAGAGATGTGAGACAACGAGGCTGTTTGGATCTGACTTTCCTGCTCTATAAGCAAATAAATCACAATTTACAAGAAGGCTAACAAAAGTGATAATTTGTTTAGATATTATTTTACAATCATAACATTTCTCATAACCCTACAACTAACAAAATACAGTGGTTTTTTAAAGGGAGTCTGGGGACTTTCTCCACGGGGACAAAGAAGTAGCCTATATTGTTACTGTTTAGTGTCTTTGTAACATGTGACATGTTTAGATCAATAACATGTTTCTTCTTTCATAAATGGAGTGTAAATGGTGAAATCAGTGTAAACAGTGTGTTCAAACAGCTGATCAATGTTGGCAGGTAAGACTTTAGCACTTTAGACACAGAAGCAGACAGGCTGGTACAGACATGCTGCCACAAACTGACACTTTTTACAAGGAGACAAACAACTTCAGCTGAAAGATCAGAACAAAACCAGCTGTCAGTGAGCATTTTATTAATCTATTTTATATACATAACTATCCATCCATCTTCACCGCTGTTGTTTTCTTCATGTGTGACCTGTTCGACCAATCACTGCCGGCTCTCTGTTGATGCCTAATTACCTTGTTGTTTCCATGGAAACACACAACCACACACTTGCACATGCAAACCATCTAATTGCTAATTGGCTGTAATTAACATCTGGTGGCTATTTTCATTTTTTCCATCCACAAATCAGAGGGTGAAGTCGACCCCCCTCAACAGATCCTTCAGCTCCTTCACCTCAGTAAAAGTCGTGATACCACTCAGTAAAAGTACTCAGTTACAAGTAAATGTTCTGAATATAAAAGTCTGTCAGTGAAAGTATGTATGTGTAATCAGGAAAATGTATTTTAGATTACTCAATGCAGTAAACTGTCCCCTGTGACTGTTGTTCAGCCATAAATGTAGCAATGAAACTGTGAAAAGTACATTAACTCGATTTTGAGGTATTTGGACCAAAAACTGCTCTAAAGATAAATGTATAAATCGTGCATTGTTGTTGAGTTGTGAACGTACGTCGTCTCAGATGTTTCCAACAACGTTACAACCAGAGAAAGTTTACTCAATGTAACCGCGTTTCATTACGTCACCGCACTGCTGTGATAGGGAAGTCGGCAAGCAAGGCTGAATTTAATTTGAATAAAACTTATAAACAATACCTTGTAGCGTAGGGGCTGGAAACAGATACCCTTAAGTTGGGCGCCAGACAGGGGAAAAATTCTACCTGTCGTTCTTTTCTTTAAATGTGAAAAGAAACAAATATATAAATCTGAAAGTATCTGTAAATTAACAGCGTCAGAATCCCGCTAGCCTACGGACCTAGCTACAAAACATAGATACAACAAATAAAACACTCACCACCATAGCGTCTGAAAAAGAAGTGTTAATCAATTAATGATCAGGCACAAACAAACCAAGAATCAACACACTTAAATCAATTCAGGAAATAAGAAGGTCCATCAAGCAATAAATCAACATATTTTAAATGGCAATATCCAATGAGAGCAAAATATAGTCCCAAAGTCCACAGTTGATATAAAAGAAGAAAGATCACATTCACCATAAAAAGTCACAAGTGAATGGTTGCAGAAGGAGTTTAAGTAAGTTTAGTTCGTTCTGGTCATCCAGAATGTATGTGAGAGTGTGTGTGATGCGTATGTAAGTGTATATGGGGGGCAGATGGGGGCAGATGGAGACAGGGAACAGGGTGAGGGGTTTGGTAGCTTTGCCTTTTCCCTGAGAGAAGGTGAAGACAGTGACTTAGGAGGGAGGAAGAAGTCTGGAGAGCAACAAGCAGCGACCACTTATCTGCAGTAGTTTTCAGCCCAGACCGGTTTTAGCTTCCAAGTGCTGCGCCTCAAGACATCCGCCTGCCCTCGCACACACTCCGGGTTGCTTTGGTCCTTCACAGGCTCTGTGTGGTGTTTTCTCCTATTCCGCCTCGCTTCCTCCTGATCTCCTCCATGCTGTCTTGGTGTAACTGGCATTACCCTCCCCCCAGCTCCCAGGTGTTCTTCATTTTCCTCTAAACCCCTCCCCTTACCTCTGGGGAGGAAATGCCATGATGCACTTCCTGCCACAATCTCATCTGTGAGTGTTTGAACCTGAGTTACATCAGATACATTCTCATCAGCAGCGGAGGTTTAAAGGTGTTTACATCTACAGTGACGTGAGTTTAGTACTTTACTGTACGCTGGTCAGAAGCTAACGTTAGCACGCAACGCCCCCCGAGCAGCAGGCGTGACATATTATACGTTTAAAGATATCTTAACTGGTTAAAAAACATGTGTTTGATTGTTACCAGACAGCATGTAAAAAAGGATAACTGAGAAAGAAGTCTTTAATTTAATTCATCCAGAAATCATGTTAATTATGGTCTAATTTCCAAGTAGAGGCCTGAACTATATCGCTGAACTTGAATTCTTGCTGTATCGTAGTCAGCTGGACGTGTTCCAGTTTCTTGAAGACGTTCCACCTCTCTCTGTTTGAACGTACTTTATTTACTTTATTAATTTGTAAATAAAACAAGTTCTGGATGAATGCTTAAACGTGTGTCTCTGTTCATGTTGCTCAGGTGTAACTGGGACGGTTCACCTGGACGAGAGCGGAGACAGAGAGACGAACTTCGCTCTGTGGGACATGATCGACACCAACACCAGCGCCTTCCAGGTCACACACACACACACACACACACACACACACACAAATACTTAGTTACTGTAGATGTTTCATGTATCTGATACTGTACTCTGAGTATCTGTGTGACTTTTCCTCTCTACAGCTGAACTTTCTCCTCCTCACAGCTTCAGAACAGCCTCGTTACTTTAGTTTGATGCATCTGAGGTGAATTCTGGATTCTTGTTATTTCCCAGCATCAGCAGCCTGATGTGGACCAATCAGAGCACATCACGCACGGCAGACGCAGCGACACGAGACAAAGACGTAAAAGCCGTAAGAAGGCGTAAACAGACAGAGAGGGAGACTGGAATGTGGAGAAAAGGCGTGTTAGTGTCTCGTATCTGCAGAGAGTTTCTGATTTTCTCTCTTTGTTGCTGCTCGGGACGCTTTACCAACCCAACATGTGTCTATTTGACGTCCTGGGAATGAGACTCAACAATCAACTGTCTTTGTGGTGCGTTCAGGAACAGCTGGGACAAATCCTACTGATTCTACCTTTAACTTTAATAGTCTTTGAATTCTATTAATATGACGTGAGCTTCAGTTAGCTTTGACCACAAATGTCCTTCAGAGGGAGACTTTTTACTCTGATACTCTGAGTACATGTCAGAGCCTGTAATCTATTACTTTACTGGAGTAAACAAGCTGAATCAGTACTTCTACTTTTACCAGAGTCTGTTTCTACACAAGTTTCCTAACTTCTCCTGGAGGAGAGGATGTGTTTGCCACGTCTGTCTGTAAGTTACTGACGGCTTAAACGTGACAGAACCCTGTTCTCCTAAACGTTCCCTTCTTTTTCTTCAGATTGAATTGATCTCTTGCCTCCTCTCGCTCTGTTCCACCATCACACCTCTCTGTCTGTTCATCAGCCTCGATCACACATCCTGATAGTTTCTCAGGGTCTCAGTGTGACGGTTGAATCCGTCCTGTCGCCTCGCTGCAGTCCTGTGAATCCTCTGGGAACCGTCCAACCATCTGAAGTGTAGCGCCGGTTAAACTCATGAAGACGTCATAATACTGCTGGTGTAAAATGACTCTTTGACTGTGTCTGACAGTTGAAATACAGTTATAATATAATATAATATTTATAGCAGACTCAAACTTTTTAAAAATGTGGTGGTTGGTTCGAGGATTCTTTATATCAACAAACTCAATATAAACAGCGGTGCTGTTGATGAAACGTGTCGGCACACGAGAGCAGAAAACCACCTTCAGGTACTTCTGTGGTGCAGGAACAAAAACACTTGAATTAATTCAAAAGCCTTTTATTCAAAACTCGACTTGTTTGCACCTTGAGGGTCATCAGGGTACAAAATGGTGGACAAAGATAATCACTGCTCTGCATCACCGTCCTGCTCACGCGGTTTGACTTGGTGATGATATATTTGCAGTGTATTAATCATCTTTAATGTGTTTGTGGATTTATTCCAGATAGTTTTGGTGTACAACAGTTCAGAGGAGCAGCTGACCGCCATACCTGGAACCGCACTGCACTGGCTGGGCGGAGTCCGTCCTCCGGATGTTCCCGTCTGTGGCTTCAAGAACGACAATCCCATCTGCCTCGCAAGTCAGTGACAACTCAGGATCAGTTCACAGACTCACACACTGTGTTAAGATAATTCATAGTTGGTACTTAATTCATGTTGTGTCAGAAAAGGTTAATAAATATCTTCTCTCTCCGACAGAGACGATCACCATCCACCAGATGGTCTCCATCGTCCTCTTCTTCATCTTCACGATGACGCTCACCATCACCGTCTTCATCTACAGGTGATTAAACTCTCTGAACCCAACAGACTGATGTAGGGATGATGTATTTGCATTGCTCTGGTTTCCTCCACAATGAACACAAGTTTATGATACTTCCAGGTTTGGTTCATCAAGATAATATTCACAGATGGCAAATTAGAAACTGCAGTCTCATTCACTCACTCTGCTCCCTGGTTCACTCCTGTCAAATGAAATCCCACAAACATCAGTTTGAAAGACTGATTCACTTTTGCTCCACCAACCCTAAAGCTCCTTCCTCCACCATAAACAAACTTCTCACACCGATTGACAACAACCTCCAACTCCTCCACAACAGATAAATACAACTCCTTCCTTTCAAGACAGTTTCTACAGCAGCCTGTCCACCTCTCCTGGCCCTGACCCCTCCACTCCTTCACCACCTCCCTGTGTCTCCAAGGGACCTGTCCACCATCATGTCACCTGGATCCCGTCCCATCCCACCTGGTCGAGAACTATCTTCCAGCCATCTCTTTCCTCATCACAATAATAATCTCCTCCCTCAGCTCCTGGACTCATCCCTGACATCATGACACCTTTCTATCCTGTCTCAAACCTCCCTTAAAACCCACCTCACCTCCACCGACCTGTTTGAACCTTTTCAGTCCAGCTTCCGTTCTCCACATAGCACAGAAACAGCCTTCCTTAAAGTCACTAACGAGCCTCCTCCTCTCTGCAGACTCCGGTCACTTCAGCGTCCTCTTCCTCCCGGACCACACGGCAGCTCATGACACCATCAACCACTCCATTCTTCTCTCCAGCCTTGAATCCTCCCTCAACATCACCGACACCGCCCTCTCCTGGTTCAAATCATATCTCACAAACAGACAGCAGTTCATCCATATCAACAACTGCACCTCCTCCACCGGTCCTCACCGACATGGTTACACGTCCAAATCCACATCACCGCTGACACTCACTCCACACTCAACAACCGCCTCACTGAGTTACAATCCTGGATTCAATCTAACTTCCTCCAACGGAACTGCGACAAATCGGACACGTCATCATTTGGCCCCCCAGATCCCTCAAACATAGCCCGTCTCCGCCCATCACTCCCTTTCTCTGCTGCAGAAACCCCGATCCACACCTTCATCACATCCAGAATTGATTATTGATTACCAACAACACCGTCCAAACTCTTAAATACATTTACATTTACATTTAGCAGACGCTTTTGTCCAAATAGACTTCCAGTACTTTATACATTTATACACCGATGGTTGGCTGCCATGTAAGGTGCCGACCAGCACATCAGGAGCAGTTTGGCGTTCAGTATTTGGTCAAGGACACTTTGACGTGCAGACCAGGGGAATCAAACCAGCGTCCAGTGAAATAAACTCTGATATGTCCAGAACTCTGCTGTTCAGCTGCTCATCCATAACCGCACCTGTGACCACATCACCCCCGTTACTCCAGAACCTCCACTGGCCTTCTGTCCCACGACGGATACACTTCAAAATCACCCTCTTCACTCACAAAGCCCTCGACAACCAGGCCGACCTGCTCCACCGCCACACCCCGTCCCGTAGCCTCCGCTCCTCTGATGCAAACCTCATCTTCTCAGTCGCTGCTCCCTCCTCAAACGCATCAGAGACTGTACAGACCTCACGATTAAATAAATACATACATTTAAAAAGTGTGTAATGAGAGACAATACCCAGCTGAATTATGGAAAAGGGACTGAACGTTTTTTCGGTGGTCGTGATATTTCGGCCTCTGCTGCTTTTATTGTGACGTCTCTCTGCAGGAGGATGAAGCTGGAGAAGGAGCTGGTGGCTCAGCTGTGGAGGATCTGCTGGGACGACATCCAGATGAGCAACCTGGACAAAGTGCTGCGCAGCGGCAGCAGGATCACACTGTCGCTGGTGAGTACACACACACACACACACACACACACACACACACACACACACACACACACACACACACACACACAGACACACACACACAAACACACACACACTCTCTCTCTCTCTGATCCTGTGTGTGTCTGCAGAGAGGCTCTAACTACGGCTCCCTGTTGACCGGAGATGGAAACCTTCAGGTTTTTGCAAAGACTGGATACTACAAGGTCAGTGTGTTTATCTTCTGTATGCTGATGATGAGTCCGACTGAATGTGCAGCACAGGAGGTCTAATGACACACATTTTCATGTAAATTACTGCCTGTTGTCTGCTCTCACGCAGCTGGAATCAGATTACATGCGGCCCCTGAAAGCCTCTTTAGTTTGCATGAGTTGGTCGCGTTGTCGAAAAGCTCGTTCCTGTGACAGGAAGTGATGCCTTCAACCTCCTCATGCCGAAAAGCTAATTATTTTTTCCTGTTTAGTCGGGAAACTGCATGTTTTCTTTTTTCAATGTTTGGTTTTTAGATAATTGAGATTTCAGACTGTTGATCCTTTGTGTTTCACACACAAGTAAGTGCTCCGTCTCTGAGGTTTTGTCCTTTGACATCCTGTCTGCACATGTGGTCTGCACTTTCTTCTGACAAACATAATACCACAACAGATGTTGTCTGAGCGGTCGTTTCAAAACGTGTCTGAGAGCAATATTTCTTTATCACATTCACTGCGGAGACTCACTGGTTGAAACTGTTTTCCACCACATGGGCTTATTATTTTTTTAATCAGATTTCAGACCAACAAAGCAAAAATCAGCAGGTTTAGTGAAGAACACAAATACTGTTAATGACTTCACCATCTGCATCATTGTGCTGATGATTGTTAATCTGTTTTCTGTGGTGATGACAGTTTATATCCGGCTGAGAGTAACAGAGACTAACAGACGTGTTAAATCATGACTGAGATCAGAGACACAGATGGTCGAACTGGATCATTATTAATAAAACAACATGTACTCTGTCGGCAGTGAAGAGCTCTCATGAGGTTTATCTGACCTTGTAGTTGTTAGGTGTTTTAAAATAATTATATTTGTTGAAATGAAGAGTCGCTCTTCAGTAAATATCTGTTTATGTACTGATGTTGTGCTGCAGATGTTGGCTGGATGAAGGCAGAGGATCTTTATTTTGAAGAAATATAAAATCACTGCAAACTATAAAAATGAAAAGATCTTTCTTGCTAAGGTGTTTGTTTATAGAGAGCTGCCAGCTAACTTCTCCAGATTCAGAGTTTATAATTCAATGTAAGTTTTAGATCGGTGTTGAAAGGTTTTAATGTGATCTTCTCTTTGTGTTCTCTCAGGGAAACATCGTGGCTATAAAATACACCGACAGGAAACGCATCGAGCTGAACAGGGAGATCCTGTTTGAACTCAAACACGTGAGTGTCCGACGGTTCACTTCTTCACACTTCAGAACAGCTTTCAGACGAGAGACGAGGGATGTTTGGGTCAGAGCTGCTCAGTCATGGCAACAAGAAGTTTTAAAATGATCTGCTCCTGTTTCCTACACAGCTGGACAGCTAAAAGGGACCAACAGCCGATCAGGACTTTACATATTTAGCTTTAAGAATCAATAAATCATCCAGATGTTGTTCAGTCCGACATGTTCACTGAGTCACTGGGAGGGTTTCAGACTGACACACTCTAAACACAGTGGACATTTCCTGTGTGTGTGCAGCATAAATACATTTATATTTATGTTGTTTCGGCCACAACAAAACACTCAGTTTGCTCGACCTTGTGACATATTAAAAAGAACACAGTATCCAAGAACACGTCTGCAAAAAGAGATGATTTTTATTCACAAACCAAGACCCAAAATAACCAAAACTGTCTGGAGTCTGGAGGCCAGAATGAACAAGAGGAGGAGAGAAGTCTGGGCCGGCTGCACACTGGACCCAGAACTTCTCTCTCTAGACTATAAAAAACTACATAAACTAAACAATTAAACACAGGACTAGCAGACCTCCATCTTCAGAACACAGAACCTGAGAGAGACCGTTCTCCTCCAACCTCCGTTAAATGTGGGGCAGGGCTGAATCGAAGAGGAGGAGAGGAGGGGGAGAAAACAGGAGGGGGAGAAAACAGAGGAGAGGGAGAAAACAGAGGATGGGGAGAAAACAGAGGAGGGGGAGAAAACAGAGGAGGGGAGGGCGTAACATATATTAATGTATTTATTTGTACAGATGAGAGACGTCCAGAACGAACACCTGACGAGGTTCATCGGAGCGTGCGTCGACCATCCAAACACCTGTATCATCACAGAGTACTGTCCCAGAGGAAGTCTGCAGGTACACACACCTGTCTACCTGTCTGTCTACCTGTCTGTCTACCTGTCTGCCTACCTGTCTGTCTGTCTGTCTGTCTGTCTGTCTGTCTGTCTGCTCGGTTGTTTGTTGACAGTCTGCGTTTTGTGTGTTCAGGACATCTTGGAGAACGACAGCATCACTCTGGACTGGATGTTCAAATATTCTCTCATCAACGACATCGTCAAGGTCAGTTTCTTTATTCTGCTTATTAGTACAAAAAAGGGATTATGTTATTATTTAATAGTACATCCAATGAATGTCATGCACCTGATAGTTTGCAGTGAGTGTTTGTCTTTGAGTACCTCTCTCTCTCTGCAGGGCATGGTGTTCCTCCACAACAGCGTCATCCTCTCTCACGGTAAACTCAAGTCCTCCAACTGTGTTGTTGACAACCGCTTCGTCCTGAAGATCACCGACTACGGTTTGTCCAGCTTTCGATCTGACGACAACTCAGGAAAAGATGCTCACGCTTACTACGCCCGTGAGTTTTAGTGCTTTATCGTCTTTACTACAGTGAACCACAGCTGCTCGTTCCTTTCCACACATGAAGTCAAGATTTATAGAATGAAGTCAGTTTCAGTACTCACATACAGGACTGTGCAAAGCTACAAGATGAGACCTTTTTGAAACTTATGTCTTTCTAAAAACAAGAGAATCCAAAGAATATAAAGTGTTCTAAATACAGAAGCAGAACAAGAACTTTGCCTTCGTGAAATACCGTCTGAATCCAGTCATCACCTGACTCTTAATTAAATAATTATAAATACAGCAAAATCAGTAGTTTACGCAGATATTTCCCAGAAGCTGTAAAAGAACCAATAACCTTCTAAAACTTGACGTCTTATTAAAACCTGCTGTTCCCTGACTGTATACGTGGTGTCTGTCCTCCGCCTGCAGAGAGGTTGTGGATGGCTCCAGAGCTGCTCCGGATGGAGTCTCCTCCTCCTCAGGGAACTCAGAAAGGAGACGTCTACAGCTTCGGCATTGTCCTCCAGGAGGTGGCACTGCGCAGAGGAGCCTTTTACCTGGAGGGCGACCCGCTCAGCCCTAAAGGTAGGATCCAGAACACACACACAGCACCTGTTCGGTCCCGTCCTCCAGTAAATAGTCAAAATGTGGCCAAAGTTTTAATGTCATAATAATGACGACGGAAATGTTACAAGAAATTATCTAAAAGAACTAAGACGCAGCTTTTGCAGAACAGTTTGTCCTCCATTATTAATTAGATGTTTTTCATCAGTGAGTGAACCGTGTCCTTTGGGTCTGTCCGTCTCCTGATTGTGTTATTGACCTGATTGGAAGCTGCTGCTGTGTTCAGTCGTCGATCAGGAGAGCAGCAAACAAAGCCGAGGTCATCGGCTGGACGGATGGAGGGATTTGAGCTGATTTAGTCCGAGTCGTGACGACGGCTCAATGAGGTGAATTAGAGACGGAGCATGACACGACTGAAAACCAGAAAATAAACCCGAACAGAGGAGAAGGAGGCTGAGAGAGAAAAGAGGTTCTCCGGGGGATTCTTTCTTTTTCTCTGACCTGTTGGCGGCGGTGATGATCAGCGAGCCGGACGGCGCTTCGATAAATCTGCACTCTTTTTTTTCTTTCCACAAACACTTTCCAGGAACTGAACCTCTGAAAGAGTCCTCCAGCTTCAGAGCTGTCGGCCTGCAGTCTGTCAAAGGCCTCGTGTATTTCAAAGTGTAATTTTCCATTGTGTGTTTATATACATTTTAAATCAGAGAATCCTTAAAGTTGACATGGGAACTATTCTTAAAGAAATATCCTTATAAATAGATGATTCTTCAGTGGACTTCTAGGCTTTAAGATATTAATTGAAGTCTGTTTTACGCACAAACATCTGCAGCAAGTAAATCTCCAGAGAACACTTCACAAGATAACCAGCTCATTATTTCTGTCCACAGTCAGACGCATCGATAATTACTTTTATTTCTTCGTCCAACAAAGTATCTCTCCTTCAGTCCAGTGTTGCTACATTTCTTCTCATTTTCACTGCAGTTTAATAACCATCCGTCTATTTTTAGTTGTTTATTTGCTAGTTACGATCCTCCCCAAAAACTTTTTTTTCTTCATCATGTGAAACATCTTCATTCCCTGAGGATGACCATCACATGTGGTTGAAAGCTGAGACAGGATTGATTCTGTGTCAACATGGTGTATTAGAGTATATAAGAGAACAATGTTTTAAACAGTCACCTGTGAGGACCGTTCATGTCTCCTGATGCTCCTCTCCCGCTGCAGAGATCGTGGACCGGGTGGTTCTGGGCGAGTGGCCCTGCCTCAGACCGACCATCGACCCCCAGAGCCACAGTCCTGAGCTGGGTCAGCTGATGCAGCGCTGCTGGGCCGAGGAGCCGACAGAACGGCCGGAGTTCAACCACATCCACCTGCTGCTGCGCAAACAGAACAAGTGAGTGCTGCAACAAGAATCAGAGGATTGGCTTCAAGACGAGGAGTCAGATATGGATTCTGGCCGCTCTGCTTTCTGACTTCCTGTTTGTGGCTCATAGCTCCGAGCCCACTGGACCTTTAAAAACAGCTGACAGATGTATAGTTCCGTGTTCAAAAAGGTCCAGTCATTTCCTTCAACTGCTTCTCAGTGCAGGTTTATTAAGGAAACTGGAGAAAATAGAGCTTTTGTGCAAACAGACGGGAGGGGAGGGACAGACGCCAGTAATTTGGATAAACAAGAGACTCTGTTTTTAAAAGTTTTAGGATTAAAACTTGAAAGTTCAAGTGCTATCTTAAGGGGTAGAGAGAGAGAGAGACTGTGTGGGTAAAGTTTAGCCTCTGATCAGAATCAGCACTCACCAGATACTCGGCTTCGTTCTGTTATCCTGAAGCATCTTTTCTGTTTCCATCTCCTCTCTGTACATGTTTTAAAGTGATGATGTGGGGTTGTCTGATGTCCTGTACTGATGACTGTCAGCTGTCCGTCAGAGTATTGTACAGCTCAAACCAGCAGGAAGACGTATTTTAGCCGTCTAAAATATATATATCTGTTTTTGTTTACACTGTACACTTAAACAGATAAATATATTAAGGTGGGACTAGATTAAGTTTTGCTGCTGGTACAGCTCAGCAGTGCTACGCTGCCTCTCCACAGAGCTGACGGTCTAATGATGAGCACATCAGACAAGCCAACATCAGAAGACCCGACTGTCCCTTTAATACATGAACAGATAAGACAACAGTGCAGGACAACAGAAAGAAACAGAATCTGCTGAATTTCATATCATGTTGTGTGAAAAGCCTCTGAAACATGGCTGATTGCACCTTTAACGTAGCGCGGGAGATAAAAACTGGGAATTATGCATCTCTGTGCTTTATGATGGAGATTTAAACACCTGTAGTCTCTGACGCCCGACACCATCAACAGTCATCATCGTCCTGTTTGTGTTCAGGGAGTCGAGGACCAACATCCTGGACAACCTGCTGTCCCGTATGGAGCAGTACGCCAACAACCTGGAGGAGCTGGTGGAGGAACGAACACAAGCTTACCACGAGGAGAAACGCAAGGCTGAAGCTCTGCTGTACCAGATACTGCCTCAGTGAGTACTAATACTGCGCCAGTGAGTACTAATACTACCCCAGTGAGTACTAATACTACCAGATACTGCCCCAGTGAGTACTAATACTGCCAGATACTGCCCCAGTGAGTACTAATACTACCAGATACTGCCCCAGTGAGTACTAATACTACCAGATACTGCCCCAGTGAGTACTAATACTGCCAGATACTGCCTCAGTGAGTACTAATACTGCCTCAGTGAGTACTAATACTGCCAGATACTGCCCCAGTGAGTACTAATACTGCCAGATACTGCCTCAGTGAGTACTAATACTGCCTCAGTGAGTACTAATACTGCCAGATACTGCCTCAGTGAGTACTAATACTGCGCCAGTGAGTACTAATACTGCCTCAGTGAGTACTAATACTGCCAGATACTGCCTCAGTGAGTACTAATACTGCCCCAGTGAGTACTAATACTGCGCCAGTGAGTACTAATACTGCCCCAGTGAGTACTAATACTGCCTCAGTGAGTACTAATACTGCGCCAGTGAGTACTAATACTGCCCCAGTGAGTACTAATACTGCCTCAGTGAGTACTGATACTGCCAGATACTGCCCCAGTGAGTATTAATCTCTACACCTACCTCTCTCGCCCGTCCTCAGCTCCGTGGCGGAGCAGTTGAAGCGAGGTGAGACGGTTCAGGCCGAAGCCTTCGACTCCGTCACCATCTACTTCAGTGACATTGTTGGTTTCACTGCCATCTCAGCAGAGAGCACGCCGATGGAGGTGAGCGGCGCCACACCTCCTTCCTGTCCTCATGAGGCGGGCAGCCTGAAGTCTGCTGGTCCAACAGAACATTTTCTGATCATCTTCTCTGATTCTGACTCTGCAGGTGGTGACTCTGCTGAACGACCTCTACACCTGTTTCGATGCCATCATAGACAACTTCGACGTTTACAAGGTGACAACAAACTGATTTAAGTCATTATTATATAAAAAAATGTAATGCTGATCAAACAGAAGAATCACAGATGACTTAAATAATTCTTGATTTTAAGACTCCAGATTCATTAATGCTGCAAAGACATAAAAATCTTTGAAATGGAGACTGTTATTTATCCAAGGTGATCAAAGATCAAATCAACTTCCTTCCACATGCTTTTCTTGTCTCTCCCAAAATAAGAGCACAAACTACCAAAACAACCTAAAACATTACAGTTTAAGAGAAAATGTACAAACATATGCAGAGTAACAGCAGCAGAGCGGAGCTGAGATAAAACCACAACAACAGACTTCCTCTCTGACACTGACCTGTTGTTTGTGGTCATGTGGCGCCCCCAGGTGGAGACGATCGGCGACGCCTACATGGTGGTGTCGGGGCTGCCGGTGAAGAACGGGAATCTTCACGGCAGAGAGATCGCCCGTATGGCCCTCGCCCTGCTAGACGCCGTCCGGACGTTTAAGATCCGTCACCGATCAGAACAGCAGCTGAAACTGAGGATCGGGATACACAGCGGTGAGTGGGAGAATATACACCATCAGGTCATAATTATCTGACAGGAGATAACATGCCTGTGTCTTTTAAAAAACACTTCGTCTCTAATTTTACTGAATGAACTCTTCACATCACATCTGTTATCGAGGTCTTCCTAAGCAACAACAGGCTGATTACAGGTCGTACGAAATAATACGATATGTTACATTTTAATTACAAAAACATGAGTTTTTAAATCATCAAACTGGTTAAACACACCAGTGTTAGATTCAGAGATTTGGCTCTGACTGTATGATTCAAACTGCTTTAAACATGTGGAGCAGTAATGTGAGATCTTTTTAAAAAACATGAATGAAATAATGATTAATAATCAACTTCAGACCTTGTGTTTGGCTCATGGGCCAAATTTTTCTTGACATCTGGAGAAAACAAGCTTTGTTTTTAATAATAGTGAGATGTATAACATTTAAAATTAAACTGTTCCTTTATTTCCTTGAATAATATTTATTTTTCAGTTGTGAAAACTCAAAGCGGAGAAAACATAAAATCTGCATTGTTTGAAGTCAGATCTTTACAAGTCAGATGTCTGGAATGTAAAAGTCTGACTCCTCTGCGCTTTTTCTTTTCAAATCTGGCCCTTCTAAAAAAGTAGAATATGTCTGATCTAATCAAATTAAATCTGTCATCAGTAACGAAGCTGGGACGCAGCCGTCAGGATCGACCTGTGATTTCTAGTTTGATGTTGGACGATTGTTTTCTCAGCAGGTTGTTTCTGACTGAATAAAACCAAAATCAGTGAAACAGTAAAAGTGATAATAAAGTAAGTGAAGTCTCTTATCAGGAGAAAGTAGGTGTAAGGAACAGGAGCGCCTCATTTACCTAAGGACAGGTGTGTAAGCCTCCCCCCTCTGCGTGCTGCAGGTCCGGTGTGTGCAGGAGTTGTGGGTCTGAAGATGCCTCGTTACTGTCTGTTCGGTGACACCGTCAACACGTCGTCACGGATGGAGTCCAGCGGAGAAGGTCAGAACTGCAGACACACAAACATGTGATGACAACCACGTGAACATGTTCACAAGTATTCTGCTTCAAAAGCATTATTACATCTAAAGTTCAGCTCTGAACACCTCGCTGCTCATCATCTACAGGAGTAACACCAAACACAACTGATCCTGCTTCAGTTCATATTTAGGAGGATCATTTAATCAGGAGATTTGTGGAAATGGATGTGAGGTGACGAGCTGTCGATCACAACATCTAGTTCTGTTATATTCAGATGTCTCTAAAACTCAGGGTGAACTTTCCCTTTAATCTGCTGCACATGTGACAGTTAGTCAAGACAATGAAAAAGTATTCTGCCATCTAGAAACCAGTTAACTAACAGACATGTTTATGAGTTGACTAATGACTGACTGCAAATGAATGCTCAGTCATGTAAGTTTTTAAATGATTCAGGGTTCATAAACACAAATTAACGTGTGTGTGTCTTCATGTGTGTTTGTGCAGCACTGAAGATCCACGTGTCCGCGGCGACTCGCGACGTTCTGCTGGAGTTCAACTGCTTCCAGCTGGAGCTGAGAGGAGAGATCGACGTCAAGGGCAAAGGGAAGATGACCACCTATTGGCTACTGGGAGAGAGCGACAGCCAATGATGAAGCACCTCGGACAGAAGGACGATGGAGGACAGAGAGGAGAGGAAAGTAGAGAAGGTCTCAGGATCCTCGTCGGCCTGCAGCAGATCTGTCAGACGACTCGTCTCCTGGTTGTTTTCTTATTTCTTAACAATACAAACGTGGAAGGTTTCAGACTGCTGCACCGACCACACGGAAGGAAAAACTGCAAAAATTGAGGACGACTGTGGAAGTGATACACAGAAAGACAGAGAAGCGAAGAGTGACGTCGTTCTGTGACACTGACGGAGAAAAACCTGGTCAGAGAGCCGCCGGGACTCAAACTGATCACAGGAAGGAGCTGAAGACAACAATATGAAGACACTCATCATATTCTGAGCTCCAGATGTTGCACCTGACAGAGAAAATCTTCTCAGACTCTCAGACTTTACTGTCTGAGAAGAGTCTGTGCTGCTGTTTAAAAGAAGAGAGGAAGTTAAAGGAACAATCCAGTCATCATCTCCTCCCTCCATGCTAATGGAAAGTCAGACTACGAGACTTCACCTGACTTTCTTGGTGAACTGTTCCTTTAACATTCATTTGCCAAAACAACCAGTTAGCCTTCATCCCTTTCTTTTTTGTCATAAACCGTAAAAATGAAGTTTAAACGACATTTCAGAAGGATTATAAATCAGCTTTGTGAGAATGTGCTGTCGTCTGCATCTTCATCACTTCGTCACTTCGCTGTAACGAGCTCTTTGCTGCCCCCCTCGAGGCTGGAGGGCTAAAAAACACCCGGTGCTACCTGACAGTGAGGACAGTGGGTGTTTTTCTTTCAGCCGTCACGAGGGGCGACAATGAGCTCTTTCCACGCTTTATAACACACTTCAACAGAAGACACAAAGATGAGATATATGCTTCAATGAAAATGTGTTGAAACTGTAGTTCCACAGAAAGAAAGACTAGCTGAGCGTGTGGTTAACTTCCCCACCAGCAGGCAGCGACGTCCCTGAGCGGGTGAGCCGCATTCGGTTAAATTTGCAGTATTAATGACACGCGACACTGAAACATGACGTCTGGCTTTGCAAAGTTATAGACTCCAAATATCAATACACAAATGTCTTTGAATAGAAAGTTACATGAAGTTTTTTTTTTGTCACACTGAGCTCCGTTTGTCTACCATTAAATCTCATTAATTTGATGAAAGTCTGCAGGCGATCGGACCTGTGACGCTGGACACCGTCTGGCCTGCCATTAACCAGGAGGAGGACTGAAACTCAACAGCTGTTTTCTTGTGGATTCATGAACTGAAAAAGCCTCAAATGTAAACGTGTCTTAATGTTTCAAAAAAAAAAAAAAGAACTGATATTTTTGTAAAGTGACATCACATGTGTGTTTCACGTGGAGGAGCAGTTTCAGAATATATGTCTAGTTTTGAAAAATGAGCTTTGATGCTCATCATCGTGTCTGAAGAGATTCTAGTCCTTCACAGGTCGACTCGTTCGTTCTGTGCTGTCATCCTGCAGCCCTGCGTTAGGCTAAAGGCTAGCTTCAGCTCAAGCGATTAGCCATTTGTTGTTAATGGAGATCGAAGCAGCAGCAGTGTGTGTTTGTTTGTACTGACCTGAATAAAGTGCTGTTTGTTGCAGTCTTCTGGCATTGTTCCTGTTTAAAGAGGAAGAGAGAAAGATTTACAACACGCGGACAGAATATACAGTGATGTCGTCCGTAGTCCTGAAACACGGAAATCACTTAGCATGTTAGCACATCCTGTCCCTTTATCTCAAAGTCTCAAAAGTGTGTGTTGAATGTGTATTCAATTAAATGTGTGTAATAAGCTTTGTGGTCCCCACAGGCTGAACAGATTCACACGTTTTGTTTTCCAACATAAAATCCATCATTAAATGTCCCACAGTTGAATTCTGAAGCTCCTCATGTGTTAAAAACTTAGTGGTTGCTAACGAGTGCCTGAATGAGACTACAAAGGTTGTTGGTGACATTAAATGTCCTCACAGCGAACACGGAGACTCATCTACTTACTTACTTAGTCTTTACAGGCCCAGTTTAGTTACACACTGTTCTAACTCTGACTTAACAGCTTAAGCACATTAATCAGTTCATAAAAAAGATGGACAGTAATTGTGCAGTAGATCTTGTGCTGGCGATCAGATTTGAGACTTCCCCACTTATGTCAAAATCGTTGAGATTGAGAAGATATCCAGGCTTGGGGAGTAACGGACTACATGTAACGGCGTTACGTAATTAGGATACAAAAAAACAGTAACTGTATTCCGTTACAGTTACAGAAAAAAAAGACGTAATCAGATTACAGATACATTTGGAAAAAAATTGGGATTATTAGTTGGATTACAATTAAAATACATGATAATAAATGATGAATAAATGTGAATGAATGAATCTAACACTTGCCAATGCGGCAATGCCGTATGCACGCGTGCACACATTACTACAGTTAACTACAAGTCAGTCACAACGACGCTCTGCTCTCAAGTGAAGTCAGGCGGCTCATTATGGCCTCGAGCGCTAGAGAAAAAAATGCTTTCACTGCGTGGAAATTTCGCCATTACTTTGTTTCTAAAGAAGTAAGAGGGAACAACATCACTGTACAGTGCAAGCTATGCCTCCCAGCTGTGCACACACTGCCATCGTCCAAGGACTCCACATCCAATTTAAAGAAACATTTAATGGTAAGCGAAACTGCGAACGTTAGCTAGCTACACAGAAATTCTGTTAGCTAAAGTTAACATTAGTTAGCCTGTTAACCAGACTGTCATTGTAACAACTACTGCTGCTGCTGCTGCTACTAGGTACTACTACTGGGTCTGTGGGTGGTGCTGCTGGTGACCGGGATGGTACGTGTTTAGGTTTTTTGGTAGTTTTGAAGTCTCGTTTTGGTTCGCTCCCGTTTGCCCTGTTAAAATTAAGACATTACATTGTTAATACAAACTCAACACTTCCTGTGTCCGTCTCAAATTAAAAGTCCTCTAACATAAATAGCTCAGTAGGCTTTTATTGTGAAACATTTGCACGGACTTCATCGTGGAAATCTTGTTGACTTGCGTGGGCCCCATAGACACTTAAAATGTAGCTACTGCCACCTTGTGAGGCTTGTACGTTACAAAATTGCCTGAAACACCTGCAGTGACTGAAATGGGTCACTAACACTTTAGATCACAACAAGGTATTAAAATAGCATGATTATATTAGGAAATTGTATGGGTAATTTTGGGGGACAAATAAGTGACACACATCCTATATGTGGGGGTGTTTTACTACTGCTATTACTAGAAATAAGCCTAGTAGTTACAATAACACTAATAATAACTGTTACTATTATTATTATTATTATTATTATTATTATTATTATTATTGTAATATGTCATGTAATTCTTGAATACAGCTGAATAGTTAGTAGTCAATGAATAAAACTGAATAAATCTAACATACCCTACAATTAATTAAATATTTAATTTGCTTTATGTGTTCCTCAGAGGAAGTCTTTAATTGCATGTGCATTGAGGTAATCCAAAAGTAACTTAAAGTAATCAAGTTACATTACTTTAATATTGTGGTACTTGGATTACGTTACTGACTACATTTTTTAACAGGTAATTAGTAACTGTATCGGACTACATTTTTAAAGTAACCCTCCCAACCCTGAAGATATCTTAGCTTGTTACAACTTCACCTTTGAGACAGAAAACACAGTGGAATAACGTGATATGTGAATGTTTCTTGACCGGAGATGAAACCAACAAAAAGTAGCGACGAAGAGTGTTGTTGTGCACCACCTCACACGGGGCACCATTAGGTTGTATGTCACCTCACACGGGGCACCATAATGTAGCACTCCTGGGACATTGAAAGGGAGATTTAGGTTAAATTTGGCTATCAATAATAATCCCTTTAGGTTTAATTTCGCTCAATAATAATCAATAATAATTCATGATCATAAATTATTATTGATAGCCAAATTTAACTTAAAGGGATTATTATTGATTATGATTAATAATATGATCCAATTTATATCAGATCACCGCGGGCCCCACCCTTGAAGAAGGGAAAACGGCAAATTTACCAACTCTGTTTCATAAAAAGGTAGTAAACTGTTTGTCTGTCTGATTAATAATTACAACCAAATTTACCATAACAGCTAGTAATGGTTGAAGGATTTTGGAGATCTTGACCATGTAAAGGTTAGCAACATTCACTCTTACAATATTACAATATTAAATAGACAGCAAGAAGGATATATGGATCAAAAGTGCCCAACACTTGCAGTTTATGTCCACATCTCCATGTCCACCTCCAGGTTAGCGTGTGGGTCATGTGACTGAAACTGACAACAAACAGTAAAATAAATGATTACTTTTAAATAATTATATCCTGAAGCAAAGTTCAATGACAGTGATTAAAAGTAACCAAAGAGTCAAGTCGAATCAATGATGCATTCATGTAAACTTTATTTAAATTAAGTTCAGTAATTACATAGGATCAGTGTGTTAACAGTGAAGGGTCGAGGGTGTCACCAGATGGCAGCGGCGCAGTAACTTCCATTCTACACAGAATTCAAATTGGTTCAAATGTTCATATTTTACTTTCTGTCTGATCAACAGATATTTCATTTCCAATGACAGAAATATCAGTTCACATTAAACATTCCAGCTCTTCCTAGACAATGCCCTCGACAACCATTACAACCACTTGGGAATGTACTAGCAACCATCTGATATTCATACATGTTTTGTTAAATATGGATTTCAAACACGTGTAATGGATGGCATATAATAATAAGCTTCAATGTCTAAAAGGACATCATTATAATTAAGAACAGGAAACTTTACTGGGAAATCAATTACAATAAATGATCCAGAGTCAAACTAAGTGCTATTGTTGGGTCAACTCGAGCGGTTTCTTTAACAGCTGATTGAGATCTCCTATCTTCCTTCACTGATAGTGTTGTTATTGATAAGTTAGAACTGTGTCAACTGTGCATTTAAATATATTCACTGAAAAAACATCATGACAACAGACAATTAACTTGTATAGAGTCTAATGCGTGATGTGAGGGTTTTCTACCTGGAGGTTAGTGTGAACAAACATTACAATTCGGCTTAAACAATAAAAAGGAGACAATGAAAATGTTCCTCCAGTCCAAAGATGCCTAATGATTATCATTGGTTGTTTAAATTGTGTCTTTATCAAACTGTTTAAAAAATGTATACTAATTCTATACAGAATATTCAGTGAAAGAGCAACATGTATACAACTTATTACAAGAGTTTACTTTGTGACTAATCATAAATCGATTGAGAATCCTTGATTCAGTCCTTTCTTTGCCAAGTTATTCCAGCTGACACAGCCTCACTGAGGATTCCTTTCCCCAAACCTTGAATATTGGGTAGAGAGGCTGACTGAAGTCAGTGACGAAGGTATGCAGGTGTGTGAGCGACCTTCCAGAAGAAACTCTGTAGAAGGACAGGATGCCGGCCTGCCAGTCCAGATACACCGCCAGTCCACGAGAATCCCCCAGAGGGACACGGAGGACGATGCTCTCGAAGTTGTGATATGCGCGGAAGCCTTTCCCAGAGCAGTGCAGACCCCAAGATACTTCATTGTATCCCATCACACAGTCACTTTCCGGCCCTTTGCGACCGATGCTTTTGTAGGTCACTCCGATCCCGACCCATTTCCCTCCCCACTCCATCTCCCAGTAACAGCGGCCCTGCAGGCCCTGCTGGGACAGGACTTGGGCCCAGTAGTCAAACCTGTCAGGGTGATCGGGGTACGGCTGCTCTTCAACGCCGTGCGTAACTTTTTGTTGGTCGTCAGAGAGGATGAGGAGTTTGTGAGCAGTGTTGGGATCCATTGTTAGCTCACATGCATCTGGTTTAAGGAAGAAGTCAAAAATAAACATCTTTAACAGCAATTTTTACCTCTCGGCCATAAATTATGCTTGCTTATATATGGCTGGTGGGTGTCTATATTGCAGGAAACCTCCAACTAGATCAGGTTCACAGTAATGAATACTAGTCTATTGTTATGAGTGTAGCCTCAACAATAGAAATGAGTAGCTCCTAATGGTAAATGGTCTTGCATTTTTATAGCGCTTTTCCAGTCTACTGACAGACTGGTGACCTCATGATGGAGGCTGCCATGCAAGGCACCAACTGCTCATCAGGAGCAGTATCTTGCTCAAGGACACTTCCACATGCAGCTAAGGGGAGCCAGATTCGAACCAGTGACCTTCCGATCACTAGACAACCCGCTCTACCCACTGAGCCACAGCCGCCCTATAAACACTTACTGTGATCGTTTCTTTCTGGTTAGAAAAAATGTTTACAACCACAATCAAAAAGTTCATTTTCAGTTTCCACACATCAACAGAAAGCTTTCTAATCATCAGTGACTTTTGCAGAAAAATTCACTACTTACATCGTCTCAGTCCTGGCTTAAACCAGTGTTCTGAATTGTGGTCGACTCTGTGGGGCAGAAAGAAACACATCAGTCTGGATAATATTCCAGCAGTAAGAACTCAAAACAAAATCAACATTAGACTGTCTTCTTCACCTGAGTTTAGTCAGTTCACTTCGTCCTTCTTCCAAAGCTTCAGAGATCAGCTTCACTCCTGATTCTCCGAGGTGATTGTAGCTCAGGTCCAGCTCGCTCAGGTGTGATGGGTTGGACTTCACCGCCCAGGCCAAAGAGACACAACCTTTCTCTGTGATGTAACAGAACGACAACCTGTGACAGAGTGACAGAATTCATCCTTAAGTGATGGTTGATATGCTTCAAAAATACTAAACAAGCATTAATAGTCTTCTCTGAGTGATACCTCAGAATTTCCAGTTTACAGCACACATTTCCCAGTCCAGTGGAGAGCTGCTGCACTCCGGAGTCCTCAATGTTGTTGTCACTCAAGTCCAGCTCTCTAAGTGATGTGGGACAGCTCAGGACTGAAGCCAGTTTCTCACAGCCTTTCTGGGTGAGTCCGCATCGGTTCAACCTGAAAGGACAAACAGCATAATAGTAATAAATATAATGTTCAGTGGAACTTGGTGCTTCGGTATCTTTTGGTTATATCTTACTGATCACAAAGCACAAGCCTGACCTCTGTCGTTTGGTTTCATCACACATGCTAGTAGAAATACCACAAAGCTAATTAACACTTCAAAATATGATTAGGAACTTGTTGGCTGCAATGAATTTGCAGGCTTTTGTTTATGATTGTACTATATTGCCTTGTCTTATAAGTAGTAAAACTGTTTAAAAAGCGTGATAATACTGTGGGGTTTGAAAGTCCAAGACCACAATGAAATCTTGAATATTGTTGCTAAACAAAGCCAAAGAAAATCTTACATTTTAAGGACTCGGGAAGTAAATCAAAGTCTCCATAGAGAGATACAAACAACACAAGACTCTAATCGGCTGTCAAACTGTCAAAAGAAGACTTTCTTGTTGTCTAGTATAGGATGAGGAGCAATTTCTAAACCACTTCTCAGGAGGAAAACAAGGACACTTATGGTGGGCTAAGAAGACATACCAGAATTTCACAGTGGATGATGAAAACAGTCCATTTACTGGTGAATCCAAGCTTTACATAAGTGTCAGTAACTGACACAGAGGAGACGAACAGAAGAGAGAATGATACCACAGTGTTTCAAACCGACAGTGAAACATGTTGGTGGGAAGATTTAAGGGCTGGGCCTTAGAAGTGGGGCTGTTTCCGGATGTTAAAGTCACATTATCATCAGCTTCAGCATCGACTCACCTCAGTGTCTTAAGTCTGCAGTTTTGGCTTTGGAGTCCGATGCAGAGATGCTCAATTCCTGAGTCTTGTAAGCTGTTGTCACTTAAGTTTAAATGAGTCAGCTCATTAGCACTCGAGCTGAGAATGGAGGCCAGCACCTCAGAGCAGTCTGCAGTGAGATTACAATCATCCAACCTGATAAACAGAAAGACAAAGTTAACTTGTAATTAAAAATCTGACCCTTCAAGTGATAGTTCTTAAAAATGAATAATTAGAAAATTATCTGAGACACTTGCTTTGCAGACATGGATGCTTTGATAGCTGGAAGGAGTCCAAGAAGGCCTGTCTTTGTTCTGGAGTATTTCTTGAGGTCGATCTCTTCTGGTTTCTCTGGTGAGGTCAGCAACACAAAGACCAGAGCTGCCCACTTAGCTGCAGAGCGATCGTCCATCACTAAGTCTCGCTCTGAGTCCAAGTGAGTCTGGATCTCCTCCACCAGAGAGTGGTCGTTCAACTCATTCAGACAGTGAAAGAGATTGATGTACTTCTCTGGAGGATGAGACTGATTTACTTCTTTCTTGATGTACTCGATGGTTTCCCAGTGACTTTGTGTGTTGCTGGTTTCTACCTGAATCTTCAGGCCTCTGAGCAGATCCTGACTGGACTCCAGAGAGAGTCCGAGGAGGAAACGCAGGAAGAGATCGAGGTGGCCATTTTACTTTGTAAGGCTCTGTCCACTGCAGCTTTGTGCAAATCAAATACAGGCTTGCTTTGAGTCATCTGTTGAGATTCCTTCATCAACAGGTTCATACCTTCGACCGTGTACATCACATGGACGTACAAAGCTGCAAGAAACTCTTGGACAGACAGATGCACAAAGCAGAAGACTTTATGCTGCATACAGCATTCTTCCCTAAAGACTTGAGTGAACACTCCTGAGTAGACAGACGCTTCTTTGACATCAATCCCACAGTCTCTAAGATCTTCCTCATAGAAGATCAGGTTGCCTTTCTCCAGCTGCTGGAAGGCCAACTTCCCAAGTGACATAATCACCTCGTCATTCTCCTGGGAGTCCAGTTGTTGATCTTCAGAGTACTTGACTTGTTTCTGAGCGGTCTGATGGGACAGAAAGTAGATGTACATCTGAGTCAAAGTCTTTGGCATTTTCCCTCCTGCTGCTTTGGCACACATTTCTCCCAGGACGATGGAGGAAATCCAGCAAAACACTGGTACATGGCACATGATGTAGAGACTTCTTGCAGACTTTATGTTTGCGATTACTCTTTTGGCTAAGGTTTCATTCTCAATTTTCTTGTTGAAGTACTCCTCCTTCTGTAGGTTGTTGAAGCCTCGTATCTCGGTCATCCGATCCACATACAGTTGAGGGATGCAGCTGGCTGCCGCATGTCGGGTCGTTATCCACAGATTTGCTTCCGGTAACAAGTTACCTGCAATGAGGTTTGTCAGCAGCTCGTCCACTGAGGCCGACTGTGTCGCATCACAGCATCTCTCATTTTCCTTGAAATCCAGAGGGAGTCTGCACTCATCGAGACCGTCCAGTACAAACAGGACTTTGTACGTATTCAGTTCTGTGATTCGAGATTCTTCCAGGCCTGGAGAGAAGTCGTACAGGAGCTCCATCAAACTTCTTCTTTCATGTTTGATCAAATTCAGCTCTCTAAAAGGAAGTGAAAACAGGAGCTGGATGTCTTGATTAGTCTTCTCCTCTGACCAGCCCAGTATGAACTTCTGTACCGACACAGTTTTGCCGATGCCTGCTATCCCCTTGGTGAGCACCGTTCTGATTGGTTTGCCTTGTTGGTTGGGTAAGGGCTTGAAGATGTCCTCACACTTGATCTGGGTTTCCGAAGACTTGCGGCGATTGAATGCTGTCTCAATTTGTCTCACTTCATGTTCTTTGTTGACTTCTCCATTGTCCCCCTCAATCAGGTAGAGCTTTGTATAAATCTTTTTAAGAGGCACAGGCCACTGCTGTGTACTTACTTCTGATATGAATTCATTCTTACTCTTCAGGAAAGATCTCAGTTTCTTCTGGTACATGAAAATTTCTCCATAATGACCTAACAGGACAGAAATGTGTAACATCAACAACAAGGACAATTTGTCATGTGCTTTTCCCTCTTGGTATCCCTCCTATCAGTTCTGATGAGATCGAAATGTTCATTACATTGCTAAAGTGACTTTCACTCGAAGATATGTTTTTGCACTTTCCTCAACATTCATCTGCTTCACACCTGCGAGTTGGCTCAATTGCGCTTCTAGCATGCTAACGTACTAATAAGGGATGCCTGAAAATGTATCCACCAGATAATGGGAGATTTTAATTATTAATTATTATTGTTTCCCCAATATAGATGGTGGCACTATGCCTTTTTAAAAGTCGGAGAGGAGCAATGAAGTCAACAAATCTTAAAAGGTCGTTATTGCCATGAAAGTCTACTAAAGAAACAGGGAGCAGCAGCAGCCAGCTTTGCGACATCAAAAAAGATGAGTGCTCCACGTGCCTAAAAAAATTGTTTGAAAATTGAATGAAGTTTTCTAAAGATAACCCAAGGGCCCAAGCAGTTACAGACAAAAGCACACATTTTTTGCACTTGATGACCAGATGACCAGTCCCGGGATTCTCTCTGGAGCAGCTGCTACTTGCAGACATGTCCCTACCTGCCCTGTATGATGTGGTTGCTTTAATCAATATAATTGTCGGGTCTCATTTGATTATGTCAAAGCAATTATTCTAAAATAAGTGTGTCTGACATTTTTCAATGTATTTCACGAGAAAAAATAAATGAATATTTGAAGAGTCAGAACTGCTCTTTGGTTTTGTGGGTTATACTGACGTCATGTAGATGTTAGATCTCAATGCTTCGCTCTTAACTAAAATTCTTTGATCTTAACTCACTACAGCGAAGCATTTATTAGCCTTAGGTGCAGATTTTTTTTTTGCACTATTCATGTAAATATGTATATACGTCGATTCTATTTTTCTTTCCTTTTTAATTATTTTGTCTATTTTGCTATTGCTTTGTCTTGTAATATTCTGCTGTCGCGACAAACAAATTTCCCCATCTGCGGGACATTAAAGGATTTCTGATTCTGATTCTGAGATAAACTATATGTCTGGAACTTTTTAAAACACAAATTCATAAATGAACAATTAGCATTTTTCATCAGTTATTTGTTGCAATCAGTATTATTATATAATTATTGGTAATTATAGGCTATGGTATTCAGATGAAAAGACTCCATATCTTGCATCCCTAATGCTTACATTAAAATCTCCCCTAATCACTCAATTATTCTTTATTGACACCTCAGAAATGGTCAAATTGGTTGAAACTTGACGTGTAACATTCATTGAGTATCAGTGGTCCGACTTAGTGACGTCTCTCCTAACACAAACCCATAAAGTAACATGCAGTCTTCTCTTACTTCGCTCAAGAGTGTGTGCATGTTCATCCTCATTCATGGACCTCAAGATATGGAGGGCAATCTTCAGAGCTGCTTCGTTAGTTACTTCATCAATCTCCATCGGTTGATCATCGAGTACGTCCTCCTGCTTGTCTTCTTCAAACAATTCTTTGTGTTCAGCAGAAAGGACCTTCGTATGGGCTCTCAGAGCTTTCTTTACTAAAGCCATGGCTTTAGATTCAAATGCCTGACAAAAATATAAAAAAAATATATATAAAATAAAAAAAATATCTAAAATATCAGCATCATATTCTCTCAGGCGTAGGTCTACATCATACAGTATTAGCAGTTATATTTTGTACAATTACAATTTTACTGTGATGACACTATAATCATTGTGTAAAAAAATGCCATGTATACCACTGTGCTATTGTTAAAAAAAAAATGGTATCAAATGAATCAGTACATTTGCTCAAAAATTCCTACTTTTAACCATTTGTGGCCCTTTCGCTAGTTAGTGAACCTCTGTGACTTGATGAACCATGATGAACAATATGAAAAGATGACAATAATCAATCATTAAGATAAGTAGATTTTTAAATCACTGCCTACCTTCAGAGTGTCCTGGTTCTGCTGCATGATTGATGTATTCTGGTCACTGAAAAAGTAAATATCTATTTCTTAGTCCATATCTTAGTACAAGCAGCATCCAAAAATGAGTTGTCCCTCTAGATTTAAACATTCTACCTATTGCATACAGAAAATGTTTTAATCATTTTAATTCATGTTATTTTAGGATCTTGATTTATGAGATCGTGGATTTGATTTAATATTTATTTATATCATGCTTGTTTGATGTTCTGATATATTGCACTGGATCTCATGACCCTTGACAGTTCTTCGCCGATGGTCATTCACACAGTGCTAAGCATCTCCGCCTTAAAGACGAAGCGTTGTGTAATTTACACAGAAAGCCGGCGCTGCATCTCCTAAACAGGCGTGACGGTACAGTGTTTTCGAGGTGTTTGCAAGGTGTTGTCCTGTTAATCTAAACCTGCAGACAGTTTATAATCATATGGATGCTGTGGTAATGTTTAGTGCTTGGGATCCTGACCCACTCAACATCCTGGAAAGCTACGAAGTCACATTTTTCGCGTTAAATTACATAATTAAAGATTCTCCATCAGTAAACTGGAAGCTGTCTTCTTGCTGGCGGAGGCTGTTATGTGGGGGAAAGTTCACTGAAGTCTCGGTCTGGAAGGCTGACCGTCGATAAGATTTATTTTCATCACTAACACTCGGTGAGTTGCCGCATCCATGTGAATGGGGCTCATGATTTGTCTGAAAAGTAGATACTGGACGCCTTTAAGATCGATTCTATTCTACATCCATCAGATCATCCATCTCTAAAAACAACCTGTTCTTTAATTGCTTTTTGTACATCTGCTGACCAAGTCATCTACGTTAAGTACATCTCATGATTATTGTTTAATTTACTTGTAGAGTCCTTAGTAGTGCATGTATTTTAGTAATTAGCATCAACGTGCCTGATACTGGTATCACAAATGATTAATACAAAGCAGGTTGAGACTAAATGAGTCAAACAGCTATCAGTTTCATTCAGTCAGGGAGTAAAGTTTTTACCTCGTTTTAGAATGTTGGGGTTCACTGCTGAAGACTGGAGGAATGCCTCTGGAGCGGTCACTCTTCAAGCTGATTGTTGAAGATGCTGATCCTCTCTCAGATCCACATTCACTCATCTTCAGGTCTTCAATGCGTCTACAAAAAAGGTCAGTGACAGGGCTGAGTGATGTGAAAAACAATTACATATTGCAGTCATTTTGACAGATATCACAATCTTATTCACAACATTTTTTTTACACACAGAAAAAAAAACTTATAATAAAAAGGATGGTGAAGTGATTTTTCTTCTGGGATCTGTCTCGAAAAAGCTCGTTCCCTTACACCAGGAAAATATGATTTATGGGCTGGGCATGTGAAACACCACAAGGCTCCATATAATAGTAGTATATTTTGATGAAATGCTCAGTACTACAATAAAACAGTTTAATTCAACTATCTCCTGCTGTGTTTGTAGTGACCAAAACAGGTATTTCAAGCCAACAGAACAGTTTGTTTTCCAAACAGTAGAAAGGTGATTTTGTGCTAAAATCTAACCAGAGCAGAAACAAAGTGTGTCAGTGCAACAAACAGAAAAGTTAAATTCATCCGTGGTTTGTGAAAATCATGCTTGTTAGGAGAGATGTAGGACTCTTGCTCATTTCCTTCTCTTTTTTTAAATGTGTGATGGCCTCCCGCTTGCATTGTGTGTGTTTCATCATTGCTGGTTATTGTTTGGCTGCATTCCTGCAGGTTCTTGGTAGGCGGGGTTAATTAATTCAGACAAGTGAGAGCACCTGAGATGTCTCCCCGTTGTGAAAGAGCAGCACATCATGTCTCTCTCTCTCTCTCTCATCCTCACCCCTCAGCACCATGGTCTTGTTTAGTTGACTTCAGCCTTGTCAGTAGTTTCAGTGATGCATGAATTATGTTATGCATGAAATCTTCTTTAAACTCAGACTTGTTTGTCATCATTCTAGTTTTCTTTTAATTCAGACCAGTGTACTCAATATAACCTGAGACAAGAATGTCAAGATTACATACAAATAATAGAGATGATTCATGAAGGCAACCAGTCACAATGTGGAGTAGTGCATGTATTTCAGCAATTACCATCAACAGGCCTGATACTGGTATCATAAATGATTAATATACAGCAGGTTGAGATTAAATGAGTCAAACAGCTTTCAGTTTCATTCAGTCAGACAGTAAAGCTCTTACCTCGTTTGTGAATGTTTGGGTTCACTGCTGAAGACTGGAGGAATGCCTCTGGAGTGGTCACTCTTCAAGCTGATTGTTGAAGATGCTGATCCTCTCTCAGATCCACATTCACTCATCTTCAGGTCTTCAGTGCGTCTACAAAAAAGGTCAGTGACAGGGCTGAGTGATGTGAACAAGCTTGTTCCCTTACACCAGGGAAATATGATTTATGGGCATCTTGGAAACACCACAAAGCTTCATATAGTTGCAGTATATTTGGATGGAATGCTGAGTTTATTAAGAGATATAGTTGAATTCAACTATCTCCTGCTGTGTTTGTAGTGATCAAAACAGGTCATTCACACCAACAGAACAGGATGTTTTCCAAATACTAGACAAGTGTTTTTTGTGGTGAAATCTAACCAGAGCAGAAACAAAGTGTGTCAGTGCAACAAACAGAAAAGTTAAGTTCATCCTGTCTGCGGTTTGTGAAAATCATGTTTGTTAGGAGAGATGTAGGACTCTTGCTCATTTCCTTCTCTTTTTTTAAATGTGTGATGGCCTCCCGCTTGCATTGTGTGTGTTTCATCCTTGCTGGTTGTTGTTTGGCTGCATTCCTGCAGGTTCTCGGTAGGCGAGGTTAATTAATTCAGACATGTGAGAGCACCTGAGATGTCTCCCCGTTGTGAAAGAGCAGCACATCACGTCTCTCTCTCTCATCCTCACCCCTCAGCACCATGGTCTTGTTTAGTTGACTTCAGCCTTGTCAGTTATTTCAGTGATGCATGAATTATGTTATGCATGAAATCTTCTTTAAACTCAGACTTGTTTGTCATCATTCTAGTTTTCTTTTAATTCAGACCAGTGTACTCAATATAACCTTAGACAAGAATGTCAAGATTACATACAAATAATAGAGATGATTCATGAAGGCAACCAGTCACAATGTGGAGTAGTGCATGTATTTCAGCAATTACCATCAACATGCCTGATACTGGTATCATAAATGATTAATATACAGCAGGTTGAGATTAAATGAGTCAAACAGCTTTCAGTTTCATTCAGTCAGACAGTAAAGCTCTTACCTCGTTTGTGAATGTTTGGGTTCACTGCTGAAGACTGGAGGAATGCCTCTGGAGTGGTCACTCTTCAAGCTGATTGTTGAAGACGCTGAACCTCTCTCAGATCCACATTCACTCATCTTCAGGTCTTCAGTGCGTCTACAAAAAAGGTCAGTGACAGGGCTGAGTGATGTGAACAAGCTTGTTCCCTTACACCAGGGAAATATGATTTATGGGCATCTTGGAAACACCACAAGACTTCATATAGTTGCAGTATATTTTGATGGAATGCTGAGTTTATTAAGAGATATAGTTGAATTCAACTATCTCCTGCTGTGTTTGTAGTGACCAAAACAGGGTAATTCACGCCAACAGAACAGGATGTTTTCCAAATACTAGACAAGCGTCTTTTGTGGTGAAATCTAACCAGAGCAGAAACAAAGTGTGTCGGTGCAACAAACAGAAAAGTTAAGTTCATCCTGTCTATGGTTTGTGAAAATCATGTTTGATAGGAGAGATGTAGGACGCTTGCTCATTTCCTTCTTTTTTTAAAGTGTGATGGCCTCCTGCCTGCCATGTGTGTGTTTCATCATTGCAGGTTCTTGATTAGCTGGGTGAATTAATTAAGACAAGTGAGAGCACCTGAGATGTCTCCAAATTGTGAAAGAGCAGCACATCACGTCTCTCTCTGTCATCCTCACCCCTCAGCACCATAGTCATGTTTAGATGGCTTCAGCCTTTTCAGTAGTTTAGTTTAGTAAGTCACACACCTCATAACCCCATCATGCATTTGGAGTTCTTGTTTTTCATTTAATAAACCTGTAAACCTTTCCATTGGAACCATGTCTCCTCTTTCCCTGATGGAAAAACCAGCATAGACCACACCAAAACACAACATATGTTGGTCTATGCTGTTTTTTCCAGCAGGGTTTTTGTCATGGCTCATGAACCAGATCATGACAAATGTCATCTTCCCCTAAACTTCTGCAACGGAGGTGGGGGGTGCAAAGTTAGCACGATCCATAAAGTAACAGTGGCCGCTTTTAAGGAAAATGCATCAGTTTAATATATCGCTGTTTTTTGTCCTTATTACAAAAAGACAATATTTTGACTGAGCTGTTTACATGGCCAATGACAATACATTTTCCACTAATATTCTCATCTACATGCCTGGCAAATCTAATGTTTGGTTGGTTTGTTAACAACACACAGAGATGACTATATGCTGTAAACAGGTAAGAGGTTGTGTGTTGCAAACTGTTATCAACAACCCCTAATGAGGTGCTGATTCTGAAATCTTCTTTAAAATCATTACATTTTTAAAAATCTATGTTTTAAAACTCCTCCAATTTATTCCATTTCTTTTTTCAAACATCTCTTAACTTCTTTGTCATCATTCTAGTATTCTCTTAATTTAGACCAATGTTTAATTCAATGTACTCAATATAACATGAGACAAGAATGTCAGAATTACATACAAGTAATACAGATGATTCATGAAAGCAGCCAGTCAGAATTTGGAGTAGTGCATGTATTTCAGTAATTAGCATCAACAGTCCTGATACTGGTATCACAAATGATGTAATAAACAGCAGGTTGAGATTAAATGAGTCAAACAGCTTTCAGTTTGGTTCAGTCAGACAGTAAAGCTCTCACCTTGTTTGTGAATGTTTGGGTTCACTGCTGAAGACTGGAGGGTTGGCTTTGGAGTGGTCACTCTTTAAGCTGATTGTTGAAGACGCTGATCCTCTCTCAGATCCACATTCACTCATCTTCAAGCCCTCAGTAAATCTATGAGATGGAGATCAATAACACTTCAGACTACAACAAGCTTCACTTCAATCTAGAAAAATCATAAAGGTTTCGTATCACTGTCAATGAATGACAACCTTCATCATAAACTGGTCATATCAAACACTTATTCATAACTTCAAAATGAGAAAGATACAAATGTTCATGAACTCTCCATAGAGAAGTGTAGAGAGGGGAATATTGGACTTATGTTTACCAGCTGGAAACAGAACAATATGTTGTTAATGTTGCTCTGTTTGTTGTGGTGATGTGGCAGACATCATTTGTTTAGAACCACTTCAGTCAGAATGATCCCCACTGCAGAGCTGCTCCTATTCCAACCAAGAGCAAACAGTTAAACTTACATCTGACTTCTGATAACTTTAATCAGCAGCAAATTTTACACCTTAAGTGCTCCTTGGCTTCGGTTGTCTTTTCAAATACATATATACATATACATTTATACACACACATATATGAATATACAGTACATATATACACATATACACATACATATGTATATATATATGTATATATATATATATATATATATATATATATATATATACACACATAGATATAAGTCTAACTTTGCGACAAAGTAGCAATTATTGTGGCTTTGGTGACAAGGTTTGGCTCTGATATCATGTTATCTGATAAAGAGCTTTTTTTCTGTAGAATTCATAAAGCTTGTTTTTAAAATAATTTGAAATAATAAAATATAAAATGTTTGCACCCTCAAATAACCCAGACATTACATTTGTACTCCACCCATGTACTTCTTTTATATGACCACCAGATGGCAGTGCATACCTGACTGACGTCCTCAGTCTGTAGTTTCACACTTTGATTCAACAACTCGATGTTACCACCTGAATATCATTTATTAAGCATTAAATAAATATTAAAAAGAAGGAAATATGAAATAAACCTCTACACTGCAGATATCACCCAGAAGTTATTTCCTGTTAACATCAGATCTTTGTGTCTGTGTTGAGTCTCTCTCAGGATCTAAACTGTTTTCCTGAACATCTGAACTCAGATCTGTTTTTATTCTACATGTTCTGTTCAAATAATCTTCTATTAGTCTCTTAAAGCAAAGTCCATTAACTTACCCTTCAGCTGGACTCGAGCCTGACGCAGGTAGAAAAACGGCCGTTTCTACTTTCACTTTCACTCTTTGTTGCCAGGTCGGGTTGATGTTTTGAAGGTTTCCAGTCAGATAGTTGCTTTTTGGTTAAAGTTTAAGTATTTGAGTAAAAGTCTTAAAGTGTCTGATATTAAACGCATTAAAGTATCAAATGTATAAGTGAATGTGAATTTAATGTATATTAAATAATTGTATACTATGTGTCGACCTTCTGCTGAATTACTGGATGTGTTTACAAAACTAATAGATACAATTTATAAATATATCATTTTTAATGTATTTAGAAAAGAAGCCCAACCCCATTTTATCCAGCACAATGTGACCTAAAATCACCCAATCTGGCAACACAGCTCGTCCTCTTCAGTTTGACCAACAGGGTGTGGGCTTGGTTGCACTCTTATCTGTGTGTGTGTGTGTGTGTGTGTGTGTGTGTGTGTTAAACTGTAATCTTGCATGCACAGTTAAATTCAGCAGTGACTCTTATTGTAATAGATCACTGTCTTAATCTGCACTCAGTTTGCTTTGTGTCACTAGAACAGACCTGTTACTTAAGATAATGTGTCGTACTTAAATCTAAAATAAATGAGCAAAGTTCTCTTACTGCTATTTATTGTCTAAAGTCCTAACCCTAACAACGAACAGAGAAGAACTGGCCAGTTCTTCTCTTTTCATTCTTAAAAGAACATCACTCTGATTTCTTACCCTATAAAGTTTACTCCGTTCCAGATGTTTCCTTCAGTCCTGAATACTGTCTGCAGACTTTCCTGCTCAGCTGAGTACAACATCCATGTGGGACTGAGAGCTGAAATCCAGGGAGAAAAAGACAATAAATCATCATCATCATATTTATCCTAACATCTGTATTTAACAGCAGTCAAGAGTCAGATCTACAAGTATTGAAGCATAAAATATGAATATTCAAGTACAAGTAGTGCTTTAGTTTAAACTTCACATTTCAATAACTCATATTCACTTTGACTGATTTTCAGTTGAGACCTCGACTGAAAATGTTTTAATATAAATAACATCACTAAAACTACACATAAAGTGATTTCAGAGGTGAAATGATAAAAGTCAGATAAGTTGTTTCCTCACATTTCCACAGTCTGGTCTCAGAAGAGTTCATCAGCTCTTTAAACGGGGGCAGCTGCAGCTTCAACAACTGCAGAGACATTTTGAGTCCTTCGAGGCTCTCGCACCGTCAGACAGCTCACAGATATTAAACATTAATAGAATATTTAACATTGATCGTGTGTTGGGAATCTCAACTTTCTTGCTGGAAATAAGCTGAGTAAATATTTCAAAGGCAGAAATCCAGAAAGACACGAGTCGAAGTGTGTTAATCAAAAATGGCTTCATCTAATTTCAACACGAGTCTGAATTTGAGAACATTTAGAGAAACATGAAGTTACGAACAAAACAATCAGAAAACCACGCTGACAAACAAATAGATAGAAATAACGACAGGAGCTACACGACGCACAACAATTTCAACACAGTAATTATCAGGATTTCTAATATGGAAAAAATCTTCTCCGCTAGAACAAAACTTCTGTCTCCTTTTTAGAGACAAAACAGGTGAAAATACTGATTTATATCGGTTTACTGATTATTAGAGCTGGTAAATACGGTTCCTTTTAAGGATTCGAGTCATTATGAGTTACTCACTAAATTGAACCGGGCTGTGCGAGTCACTTGAGTCACTTGAGTCAGTATTGCCTAATCACATGGAAGTACATGAAAGACACATGGTTGTTACTCTGAACGTGATCTGAATGATATCGTTCCTCACTATGGTTGTTGTTGTAGTTGCGGTGTGGACTTTTGAAATGGTCCATCTATAGTTATCATTATCGTTCTTGGTGTTGACAGCTCTTTGGTCTTTGTAGGATATGCATGCTCTCCTTTCAACAAGAACATGGCTGAATATGTTTACAGATTACCATAAAACTGTACGAGAGGAAAGAGAATGTTTGCTCATCATCAGGCTTTGCATAGATACCGTATGAGGTCAGAGGTGGAAATGAGGCTGTGCAGCTGTACTAACCTGTGGTCTGGTCTTAACATATCAAGTCTGCTAAACAGCAAAGACACCAGGGTGTAGCCACTGGTGGAACATTTGGTCAATGGCCATCTATCAATAAGGGTTCTGAAGAACTTGCGGTTGTGAATGCTCCCTGTTGACCAGCTGAAGCCAAATGCGGATTGCAAGCTGTGAAAACTTTGAATAATGTCCACAATATCTGAAAAATGTGAAATAATGTAGGATTTGTTGAAAAACTAAAGTCAAACTGAATTGGTGGCTTTAATTTATTTGAAGTCTTGTCTGAAGAGAATGAAACTTCCTAATAGTTTGGTAGAATTAAGCATTAAAAATAGAATATAAGCTTTGAGACAAACTGCAATGCTGACTTGAATTTGTGTTGAAAAGCAGCTGATGGAGTATGAAGAGATGTTACAGTGAGAATGAATCAAATACTCTGAATCTGACTGAGAAATTCAATAAATCATAATATATTGATGATTGGGAACATTTCAATATTTAAATGAAAAGATAATAGTTAAATATAGTTAAAATGTTGGGAAATATACTGTGTGTGTGTGTGTGTGTGTGTGTGTGTATTACACTGACTCATTGATAAATCTGTCTCTCTGTGTGCTGACCCAGTTGATCTCGGTTGCCACGGTGATGGTCACCAGGTTGGTCCTGGTAACGGAGTGTGAGAGTTGATGATTTGAGCTGAGGCTCACCTCACATTATCATGCTTCTCTCTGCAAAACAGTAACTGCTATCACTCAAATAGTGATATGGTCGAAAATACTAGAGTCTTTTAAGCACTTTGGGAAGTTTTTGTGTGTGTGTGGTCAAAAATGTGTCTTGTTGAGCAGTTTAGAAAAGTGGATGTGTTTGTCTGCCTCTAGATATTTTTCCTCAGTTTAATGGGACTCAATGCAGCAGTTGGTCGGTGTTCCTGTCAGTTTTTGTTTTTGTCCGATTGCCTCCAGAGATCCACTGTAACACCAGCACGAGTGTACCTACAAGCTGGTGTTTTTATTTTCTGCTGCAGTGAACATTGTGGAAATGATAGCGAGTCGAAGACGAGATTTTCTGAATTTTTTGCAGCTCCTCCACTCTGTCAGTTGGCCCCTGCACTCTGGCTGTCAGCATTCCACCCCATACACACCAATGCAAAAATCTCAAAGTGGCTGAAAAGTTTCCAATGTTTGAACTGTGACTGTGCAAAAAGTCTGAATGCTGTGAAAAAGTTGAATTCAGGGGAGAAAGTCCTAATCTTTGTGAATGTTTAACAGTTTGAATGGAGTTTCTATCTGGAAGGATGAATGACTAGATGAGCTTTGAAAATGCTTGAAAAAGTGTGAAAATTTAAGATTTTTGAAGATTCTGTCATCTGCTTGTATGGGAAAAAAGGCAGAAAAACGTCAAATATCTCTGAAATTATGAATGATATCAATTGGAAAAATAGACAATTGATTCCCAATTAAGATAAATGTTCTGTGTTTGAATGGAGTGAATCCGTTGAAAAATGTTGAAGGAGTTAGGGGCCAAACTTTCTGACCTGGAAGAAAACAGAAGAACATATGTTGAGAATGCCTCCTGCCTTCACAACCAATAAGTGAGTTTCCAGCCGTCGTACTGTCAGTGTCATCTCTTAACAGAATGTGGATTCAGTGGTGAGTCCACATTCTTGAGCATGAGCAGATTTAACGATCAGTAAGAGAACAAGCGTCTCTGTAACATCTACTAACTCTGCAGTCTAAATGTCTGTTGTTGTTCTCTGCCCTTCCCTTGTGACTTCCTTTTTCCTGTTCTCTCTCTGTGTGTGTTACTTCCTTGGTGTCCAAAAGGGAAACAAAGCAATCCAGTCTTCATCGACCTCTGCTGGGGAACAGCAGGATGTGAATATATTTCTCCAGTCATACTGTTGGCTATTCTGACTGCAGATTTCAGTTTGTTTTTAAACGAGTATCCCATAATTCTTTGTGTTTTAAATGTCCAGTGAAATCACAGTATCAAGGATTAGCAGACAATTAGATTTTTGTGACTATTTTCATAGTCAGGTGACGGTGCAGGTAGAGGAGGCAGCAACTCATCATCATTTTCTTTGTGCTGCTACTGAAAGCAAATGATAGTTTTATCTATGAAACATCCAAAAAAGAGAAAAAGTTCTTCACAGTTTCCTAAAGAATACAAACATTTATGTTCTTTACTGTCGGTGATGATGTGGCACCTTCAGGGTCAATGTGTATATTTGACTGTAATTGTTGTATTGTGTTCTTTTACAGTCATGAAAATAATTTACCAAAGCATAATAAACTAAAGCGAGGTGTTCAAAACATCATGTTTCATTCCAAAACACAGAGATATTCAGTTTATTCTGATATAACAAGACAAAAGCAGCAGATACGGAGAGAAACTGGAAACTCAAGCCCAAAGAGGTGTGATGGTACACATCATAATGCTGAGATCTGTGGGTTGCTTTGTTTTTATCATGTTTCCACCTGGTTTTAACCCCTTAAATCTAAAAATGTCTCATCAAACCATCTGGACAACCTCACCTCATCATCATCTTCATCCTCCTCCTCCTCGTCTGCAGACTCCTCCGACTTGTCCGACTGGTCCTCCTCCTTCTCTGATGGTCTGTCTTCTGTATCTGATCCCTCAGCCTCAGCTGAAGCACCCGCCTTCTCATCTTCCTCATCATCATCCTCGTTGCTGCTGGAGTCCATGACGATGGCTTTGGATTTGCTTCCTGGTTTGCTCTTCTTCTTGGTCTTGTTACAAAATTACATTTGAATCAGAAAACACAGTTAAATAACGTGATATTTGAATGTTTCTTGACTGGAGATGAAACATAATGAAGCCAACAGGAAGTAGAGATGATGAGTTTTCTTGTCAGAAACTTTCAGCTCCCCGACGACCTTTTTTATGTTTTTGTAGGTAAAGGAGACAGTATTGACCAAATTCACATGGCGGCCATTTTCCTGTGACATCACGGTCAGGACAGGAAGCTCAGATGTCACAAGAAATCTGACTAATTGTTGTTGTTTCACTGCTTTCTTGATGATCAATGACTAAAAGACAGTGGATGGTGAAAATCCAGAGACGTCGGCCATAATTGAAGTTTAACCGCATATTTGATAACCCATTAGCTAACAGTAGCATTCAACCACTTCCGTAACATTTAAATTTAAATTATACTCGAAAATATTCGATACCAACTGACCACAAAAAACAAAATAAGAAATGAGTATTTTCAAACAATTATATCCACCTGAAGCACTAAAGTTCTGTGACGCTGATTAAAACTCACAAAGGAAAAAGTAAATAAAATGTAAAACTAAATTAGGTCAACTTAAAATATAGAAAGATAATAAATTCAACTTCTGTTAAATTGTGCACAAACTAAATTCGAGTCAATGATGCATTCATGTTAAGTTTATTTAAAAATATAACATCTGAATCCAGACCAAAACGTTAAAGATGACAGGTTAATAAGTCCACAGGATTGTTGCACAGATGATACACAGAGTTGGAATGTTTAACATGAACTGATATTTCTGTCACTGGAAATAAAATATCTGTTGGTCAGACAGAAAGTAAAACATAAAAAATTTAACCAAACTGAATTCTGAATAATGAATATTGAAGTTTCTGCGCTGCTGCCACTTGGTGGCACCATCGATGCTAAACTGTTCACACACTGATCCTGTGTAATTACTGAACTGTCATGTTTAAATCCATCGGCATCATTTCATTACATGTAGTGACTACGGCTGTCAAATGATTAGTTTTTTTGTCCACAGTTAAATTGCGATTAATCGCAAATTAATTGCATTTTTTTGGCACATTTTTTTCTGTTCTAAATGTACCTTAATGTATTTTTTTCATGTTCTTAATTCTTTTATCAACATAAGAAAGGGCAAATATGCTTGCTTTATGAACATTTTTATTCAACACTTCAAATCATGCAGGAAAATAAAAGGCTAAAAAAATATCCCCTCACTCTAAATGGGATCAAAACATGGTGATGTCTGCTTTTGGCGAGGGGGGGGGGGGGGGGCCTCTCTGCATCTGCCGTGTCGGCTTGCAAATGATATCCGAGACTCGACGTACTTCAGTGGTAACTCATTTCATGTCGACAGTACGTGCAGATAACTTTTGTCCTATTGACCGAACCATCTGAAAGTGTTTTTAAAGTGAATTTGCCGTTCATAAGTTCTTTCTCCATTTCCTTTAACTTTCGCTTTTCAGTCCACCGCGTTTTTCCCGAATGCCAACCCTGCTTCTTCTTCTTCTGATTCCCTTTCTTATTCTTCTGCCACCCTCTGGATCAAGACTACAGGTGCCACCAATGGCCATAAATCCAACAATGCGCATTTCTTTTTTTAAAATACCGGGCGTTAATCGCGCGTTAAAAAAATTAACGGCGTTAAGAGGATGTTGCGTTAACGCGTTATTAACGCGTTAACTTTGACAGCCCTAGGAGTTACATACATACAAAAATATAGTCAAATAAAAAATATAGTCCAATATGTGTATGTTTCTCTATATATGCGTTAAACCTACATTTTATATAACTCATTATGTATAATATTACATATAACAATGAGCTTGAATGTCTAAAAGGACATCAGTACAATTAAAACTGGAAACTTTACTGGGAATATAATTATTATAAATGACTCTGAGCCAAACTAACTGCTAGTTTTGGGTCAACATGAACGGTTTCTTTAACAGCTGAAGGAGATCTCCTATCCAACACCAGTGAAAGTGTTGTTATTCATAAGATAAGACTGCGTCAAACGGATGCAGAGACGTGCCCAGTGGAATCAAGGGGAAACATTAGTGGGGTAAAGCGATGAGGCATTTGAGAATGTACATAACATGACATTTTTCACAAAGAAATCCAACAGTCCAGTGAAATTAAACAACTTCAACAAATCATCCCGTGCTCGTAGAGACAAGGACAGAGACGGGTAAGATCTCATATCATGTCCTGTTACAATCTGCTCACATGGCCACTACTAAAGTGATTAATACATGAAAATATCTACATAGACCCCTTTAAACACAAATATATATATCCTTGCAGGGACATGCACATGATTTTAGAGGGGCAGGGGCTCAAAGTCAGAAAAGGGCAGTATGTGTGCGCACTTAACGTGCCAAAAATTCTTTCAGGCCTTAATAACACAATATGTAGATTTCATTTGTGTCAAAAAATTATTGTCAACATGAGTTTATTCACATTATCATTATACTTAGGTTTGGAAGACATGCAATTCAGCTGTGGTTCTTAAAAAGCAATATAACACTGGTTTGTTATTAGGCTATTTATTGGAGGGCAAGTGCAAACTAGAAATACAGGCTACACATCTAAAATGTGACAAAACCAAGAAATGACTACTGTGGATGTTAGCAGAACAACAATGTTTACAACAGCAAAGTCGCAATAAACTCAATATCTGAAAGAAGTTTAAGATTTGTGGCAGATAAACAGCGACACAGACAGCTGTCAGATTAGATTATTAACTCTCATTAACAAGCAGTTAGCTTAACAAGCACAAATGGACACTCTTCTGAAATATGACTCATATTTAGGCACATTGAATAAGTGGAAGGTGACTTTTTAGCCCCCACAAGGAAGTTATGTCCATGGATTTATAACTCACAAAGGTTCAAGTCGCTCCACTGTCACGTCTCATCTATGTGTGTGGTGGAGTTCTGATGAGGCAGCGGCTTCTCTCTTCCTCTCTGTCTTCAAAATAAGAGCTTTACATTGCACCCCATTGGTGTTTAGAACTGGTCCTGGTTCAGTCCTTTATTTGCCAAGTTATTCCAGCTGACACAGCCTCAATGAGGAGCCCTTTCCCCAAACCCTGAATACTGGGTAGAGAGGCTTAGTGAACTCGGTGACGAAGGTGTGCAGGTGTGTGAGCGACCTTCCAGAAGAAACTCTGTAGAAGGACAGGATGCCGGCCTGCCAGTCCAGATACACCGCCAGTCCACGAGAATCACCCGGAGGGACACGGAGGACCATGCTCTCGAGGTTGTGATACGCACGGTAGCCTTTCCCAGAGCAGTGCAGACTCCATGATATTCCATTGTATCCCATCACACAGTCGGTTTCTGGCCCTTTGCGACTGATGCTTTTGTAGGCCACTCCGATCCCGACCCATTTCCCTCCCCACTCCACCTCCCAGTAACAGCGGCCCTGCAGGCCCTGCTGGGACAGGACTTGGGCCCAGTAGTCAAACCTGTCAAGGTGATCAGGGTACGGCTGCTCCTCAACGCTGTGGGTAACTTTTTGTTGGTTGTCAGAGAGGATGAGCAGTTTGTGAGCAGTGTTGGGATCCATTGTTAGCTCACATGCATCTGGTTTAAGGAAGAAGTCAAAGAGTTAGACATCTTTAACAACAATATATACCACTCAGCCATAGATTATATCTGCTTCTATATGGCTGGTGGATTTAAATCTGATGAGAGGGCTAGTATAAACCTTTAAAGGAGAACTTCGGTCGATTTAAACATGCAGCTTCATTGCTCAAGCTACCCTTGACTTGCCAGTACCGAAGACGCAAACAAATTTGGTCCAGCCATTACAGAGCTCCGTGAACAGAGATGTAGCATTGAACGCTGACAGCATGGGGTCAGAACTTCACGCTGTGTTTTAACCGTCTTAACATGCTCCACATCTCACACCAGAAGTTATGCAACATCATTAGACACCTTAGCACACAGCACTGTAGCGTGTGACTCAAACTGAATAAAAAAGTAGTTAAAACAGTGTGTTTGTGCAAGCAGCTACTTACCTGTTTGTTGACATCCGTGTGTTCCGGTAGCTAGACCAAACTAGTCAATCCGTCAAGCGTGCACTTACTGCCTCATTGGCGGAGACGGAAACGTATTCCAGCATTTTCGTGTTTATGTTCATAATGTACATGTCCATGTTACAGCCTGTCATGAGCCATGAGCCTTACAATAGCCTGTTTAGCCTGTTAAGTGCACACTCGATGGATATGCTAGTTTGGTCTAGCTACCGGAACACACGGATGTCAACAAACAGGCAAGTAGCTGCTTGCACAAACACACTGTTTTAACTACTTTTTTATTCAGTTTGAGTCATACACGCTACAGTGCTGTGTGCTAAGGTGTCTGCTGATGTTGCATAACTTTTGGTGTGAGATGTGGAGCATGTTAAGATGCTTAAAACACAGCGTGAAGTTCTGACCCCATGCTGTTAGCATTCAATGCTAAGTCTCCGTTCACGGAGCTCTGTAATGGCTGGACCAAATTTGTTCGCGTCTTCGGTACTCGCAAGTCAAGGGTAGCTTGAGCAATGAAGCAGCATGTTTAAATCGACCGAAGTTCTCCTTTAAGGGTGCATGTAAGAATTTTATATTGAAGTATTCAAAGAGGAACTAAAATCATCATTTTAATGTAAAGAAGTAAGAGTTTTGGCATTGCGTTGCAGAGTTAGCCACTTAAGTTAGCTGGCTAATCAGCTAGCCTCATCCAGCCCCGTCCAAATCTCCTGTGTCAGCAGTGTGAACACTGGTCCTTCACCTGTGCTCCAAGCTCCCAGTTCAGACCACGAGCTGCACAGCTTATTAAGCTAACTAGCTGATGACTCTGGTGATATGCAGCCCCAAGTGTCAATAGAAAAATATTAGCTCCTAATAACCCTATAAACACTTAATCTGATCATTTTTATCTGCTTGGAAGAAATGTCTACAACCAGAATCAGAGAGTTCAGTTTCAGTTTCAAAACATCAACAGAAAGGTTTCTACTCATTACTGACTGACTTTTGCACAAAAATTCACAACTTACATTGTCTCAGTCCTGGTTTAAACCAGTGTTCTGCATTGTGGTCGACTCTGTGGGAAGATAGAAACACATCAGTCTGGATAAAGTCCCAGCAGTAAAAACTCAAAACAAAACCAACATTAGACTGTGTTCTTTACCTGAGTTTAGTCAGTTCACATCGTCCTTCCTCCAGAGCTTCAGAGATGATCTTCACTCCTGACTCTCCGAGGTGATTGTAGCTCAGGTCCAGCTTGCTCAGGTGTGATGGGTTGGACTTCAACGCTGAGGCCAAAGAGACACAACCTTCCTCTGTGATGTTACAGAAGGACAACCTGTGACAGAGTGGCAGAATTCATCCTTAACTGATGGTTGATACGCTTCAAGAATACTATACAAGGACTAATAGTTTTCTCTGAGGGATACCTCAGAGTTTCCAGTTTACAGCACACATTTCCCAGTCCAGTGGACAGCTGCTGCACTCCTGAGTCCTCAACGTCGTTGTCACTCAAGTCCAGCTCTCTAAGATGTGATGTGGGACAGCTCAGGACTGAAGCCAGTTTCTCACAGCCTTTCTGGGTGAGTCCGCATCGGTTCAGCCTGAAAGGAGAAACATCATGATAATAATAATAATAATAATAATAATAATAATAATAATAGATGTAATAAAGTTCAGTAGAACTTGGTACTTTGGTATCTTTTGGTTATATCTCATTGATCACAAAGCAAAGCACAAGCCTGACCTGTCTTTTGGTTTTATCAGACATGCAACTAGGAATACCACACATTTCCAAAATATGATTAGGAACTTCTTGGCTGCACTGAATTTGCAGACTTTTGTTTATGACTGTATCATATTGTCTGGTCTTGTAAGTAGTGAAACAAGTACAAACACTTGGAGTGGGCTGAGACATACCAGAATTACCCAGTGGATGATGAAAAAGGTGTATTTACTGATGACATCACCAAGATTGACATTAGTGTCAGTAATATGGATGTATATGAAGAGACAAACAAGAGAGAGAATGATACCACAGTGTTCAAACTCACAGTGTTGGCGGGAAGATTTAGGGCCTTAGACGTGGGGCTGTTTCCGGATGTTTTGTTAAGTCACATTATTGTCAGCTTCAGTGTCGACTCACCTCAGTGTCTTCAGTCTGCAGTTTGGCTTTTCGAGTCCGAGGCAGAGATGCTCGATTCCTGGGTCTTGTAAGTTGTTATCACTTAAGTTTAAATGGTTCAGCTCATTAGCACTCGAGCTGAGAATGGAGGCCAGCACCTCAGAGCAGTCTGCAGTGAGATTACAATCATCCAACCTGATAAACAGCAAGATAAAGTTAACTTGTAATTAAATCTGTAAATCTGTGGTGGACAGGTTCAAGTAACAATTCTTAAAAATGAATAATTAGAAAATGATCTGAGACACTTGCTTTGCTGATCTGGATGCTTTGATGGCTGGTAGGAGCTTGAGAAGGCCTGTCTTTGTTCTGGAGTATTTCTTGAGGTCGATCTCTTCTGGTTTCTCTGGTGAGGTCAGCAACACAAAGACCAGAGCTGCCCACTCAGCTGCAGAGCGGTTGTCCATCACCAAGTCTCGATCTGAGTCCAAGTGACTCTGGATCTCCTCCACCAGAGAGTGGTCGTTCAACTCATTCAGACAGTGAAAGAGATTGATGTACTTCTCTGGAGGATGAGACTGATTTACTTCATTCTTGATGTACTCAATGGTTTCCCAGTGACTTTGTGTGTTGCCGGTTTCTACCTGAATCTTCAGGCCTCTGAGCAGATCCAGACTGGACTCCAGAGAGAGTCCGAGGAGGAAACGCAGGAAGAGGTCGAGGTGGCCATTTTGACTCTGTAAGGCTCTGTCCACTGCAGCTTTGTGCAAGTCAAATACAGGCTTGCTTTGAGTCATCTGTTGAGGTTCCTTCATCATCAGGTTCACACCTTCGACCGTGTACATCACATGGACGTACAATGCTGCAAGAAACTCTTGGACAGACAGATGCACAAAGCAGTAGACTTTATGCTGCATACAGCACTCTTCCCTAAAGACTTGAGTGCACACTCCTGAGTAGACAGACGCTTCTTTGACATCAATACCACAGTCTCTAAGATCTTCCTCATAGAAGATCAGGTTGCCTTTCTCCAGCTGCTGGAAGGCCAACTTCCCAAGTGACATAATCACCTCCTGGGAGTCCAGTTGTTGATCTTCACAGTACTTGACTTGCTTCTGAGCGGTCTGATGTGACAGAAAGTAGATGTACATCTGAGTCAAAGTCTTTGGCATTTTTCCTCCTGCTGCTTTGGCACACATTTCTCCCAGAACGATGGAGGAAATCCAGCAAAACACTGGTACATGGCACATGATGTAGAGACTTCTTGCAGACTTTATGTTTGCGATTACTCTTTTGGCTAAGGTTTCATCCTCAATTTTCTTGTTGAAGTACTCCTCCTTCTGTAGGTTGTTGAAGCCTCGTATCTCGGTCATCCGATCCACATACAGTTGAGGGATGCAGCTGGCTGCTGCAGGTCGGGTAGTTATCCACAGTTTTGCTTCTGGTAACAAGTTACCTGCAATGAGGTTTGTCAGCAGCTTGTCCACTGAGACCGACTGTGTAGCATCACAACATTCCTCATTCCCTATGAAATCCAGAGGGAGTCTGCACTCATCAAGACCGTCCAGGACAAACAGGACTTTGTAATTCTTCAGTTCTGTGATTAGAGATTCTTTCAGGCCTGGAGAGAAGTCGTACAGGAGCTCAATCAAACTTCTTCTTTCATGTTTGATCAAATTCAGCTCTCTAAAAGGAAGTGAAAACAGGAGCTGGATGTCTTGATTGGTCTTCTCCTCTGACCAGTCCAGCATGAACTTCTGTACCGACACAGTTTTGCCGATGCCTGCTATCCCCTTGGTGAGCACCGTTCTGATTGGTTTGTCTTGTTGGTTGGGTAAGGGCTTGAAGATGTCCTCACAATTGATCTGAGTTTCCAAAGACTTGCGTCTATTGAATGCTGTCTCAATTTGTCTCACTTCATGTTCTTTGTTGACCTCTCCATTGTCCCCCTCAATCAGGTAGAGCTTTGTATAAATCTTTCTAAGAGGTACAGGTCCCTGCTGTGTAGTTACTTCCAATATGAATTCATTCTTACTCTTCAGTAAAGATCTTAGTTTCTTCTGGTACATGAAAATTTCTCCATAATGACCTAACAGGACAGAAATGTGAAACATCAACAACAAGAACAATTTGTCATGTGCTTATCCCTCTTGGTATCCTTCCTATCAGTTCTGATGAGGTTGAAATGTTCATTACATTGCTAAACTTGACTTTCACTTTATGATATGTTTTTGCACTTGCCTCAAGATCATCTGCTTGACCTGCAGGTTGGCTCACTTAAGCTTCTTACATGCTTATGTGCTAATAAGGGATGCACTATAATTTATTTATAATTTATCCGCCAGATAATGGCACATCTTAATAGACAGATAGATAGATAGAATTACTTTAATGATCCCAGACTGGGAAATCATTTTGTTACAGCAGCAGTGGGTCCGCAAATAAAACACTCAGTACATAACATAAATAGAAGGCTATATATATATATATATATATATATATATATGTATATATATATATACACACACATATATATATACAGTGAACAGTAAACCATAAACAATAATAATACAACAAAACAAAGTACGTCTTTTTTTTATACACTGCTGCTGTAACAAAATAATTTCCCAGTCTGGGATCATTAAAGTAATTCTTAATTACTATTTATTATTATTATTCCCCCAATGTAGCAGGTGGCACTATGCCTTTTAAAAGTTGGTTTGCTATCCACCACTAACACCGAGAAGAGAAGGAAGAGAGGTCGGAGGGAGAGTAGAATGGCAATAAGTACAGCACGCTAGTGGCTCAGGGAAGATGTCGCCCATATAGACATTGTTTTTTTAAGTTTCAGAGGAAGACAACATGATTGCAATTTGCAATAAATGTTCTGTAAGAGTTCAGAGAGAATGAAGTCAACAAATCTTAAAAGGTTGTTATTGCCATGAAAGTCTATCAAAGAAACAGTAAGCAGCAACAGCCAGCTTTGCCACATTAAGTGTTTTCTAATGATAATCCAAGGGCCCAAGCAGTTATAGACAAAGGCACATTCTTTGCACTTGACCACCAGCCCTTTTCCACGGTCAAAGATCAAGAATTTTGCCAGCAAATAGCACATTTTGGAGCCCCGGGATTCTCTCCCGAGCTGCTGCTACTTTACAGATGTGTCCCTACCTGCCCTGTATGATGTGGATGCTTTAATCAATATACATAATATTGCCAAAGTATTCACTCACCCATCCAAATAATTTAAATCAGGTGTTCCAATCACTTCCATGGACACAGGTGTATAAAAGCAAGCACCTAGGCAGGCGGACTGTTTCTACAAACATTTGTGGAAGAATGGGTCGCTCTCAGGAGAATTCCAGCGTGGTACTCTGATAGGATGCCACCTGTGCAACAAGTCCAGTTGTGAAAATTCCTCGCTCCTAAATATTCCACAGTCAACTATCAGTGGTTTTATAACAAAATTGGAAGCGATTGGGAACGACAGCAACTCAGCCACGAAGTGGTAGGCCACGTAAAATGACAGCGGGGTCAGCAGATGCTGAGACACATAGTGCGCAGAGGTCGCCAACTTTCTGCAAAGTCAATTGCTACAGACCTCCAAACTTCATGTGGGCTTCAGATCAGCTCAAGAACAGTGCGTAGAGAGCTTCATGGAATGGGTTTCCATGGCCGATCAGCTGCATCCAAGCCATACATCAGCAAGTGCAATGCAAAGCGTTGGATGCAGTGGTGTAAAGCACGCCATCACTGGACTCTAGAACAGTGGAGACGCGTTCTCTGGAGTGACGAATCTCGCTTCTCCATCTGGCAATCTGATGGATGAGTCTGGGTTTGGCGGTTGCCAGGAGAACAGTACTTGTCTGACTGCACTGTGTCAAGTGGAAAATTTGGTGGAGGGGGGATTATGGTTTGGGGTTGTTTTTCAGGAGCTTGTATCAGACTTTCTGTTGATGTAACTTGTAAACTGTGATTTGTTGCTCTTTTCTGTACACGCAACATCTATTGTATGTCTGTCGGTCCTGGAAGAGGGATCCCTCCTCTGTGGCTCTTCCTGAGGTTTCCTTCCTTATCATTCTCTTATCCGTTCTCATTGGGTGAAGGAGTAAGTATAAATTTGTTTGTTTGTATTAACTAGCTTTATTATCTGATCAGAAGACACAGCACAGTGTATACACAAATCATGTGTAGCAACCTCAAAACAAACCTAAAAGTAGGTGAGCTACTTCTCAAAGTAAAGTGCAGGTATCCATAGCTTAGGGCAGTGTTTCTCAACCAGTATGCCATGGCACGCTAGTGTGTGGCTTGAAAGATTAGCAAGAGTGCCTCACCTGAGTAACCCTGCCTCTGTGAACAGAGCAGCTAGAGGTGCATGAGAGCTACTTGCTGCAGCCTCTGAGCGAGCCAGAATCTGTAAGTCATCATCTAAATTTGATGGACAATGAAATGGTGCTCACATTGACTAACTAGACAAAGCCTGGTCTGCCTTGAGAGTTTAAAGGTACCTTCGGCATTAATAACAGATGGCGTCCCGTTAGCTCCACTGATGCTTGACTCACTTGCGTCGCTAAGTAGTAGTGTATCAAACACGCAACTGTCCTGCAAATGAACTGCTGTGTGGCCATATGTTTCTGCATACTGGAGGTAGTTCCCCCTTTGATGAAATGGAAACTTTACAAGTGTTGCAAGTGACCATATTGTCGTCTTTTCACGTGAAATACAACCAAACTTTAGAGCACTTCTGCCTCGACGGCATGTACGCTGTGTTCTGAACCAAAACAACGCAGTGCGTGTGTGAAGTCATGACACATTTGCAATGAGTGGAACTGATAAGCGGAATCGTTAAGCAGGCATGCTAACGGTTCCAAGGAATCGATTCACTGGGCGCCGGTTCTTAAGAAGAACCGGTCCTCGATTCCCATCCCTAGTTATAGCTGCAGAGGGAAAGACGTCTTATTAAACCCTATGGATTAAAATTGGGATGTCACTTAAGTTCATATGCGAGTCAAGGTAGGTGAGCGAATACTTTTGGCAATATAGTGTAAGTGACGGGTTTGATTTTGTCAAAGCACTTATTTTAGAAGAATAAAGTGCTAAATAAAAGCCTAAGTATGTTTTACGGTTTTTTAATGTATTTTACTAGAATGAATAATTGAATATTTGAAGAGTCAGAACTGTTTGTTGGTTTTGTGGGTTATAGTGACTTCATACAGATGGTTAGAGCTCAAATCTTAGCTCTTAACTAAAATTCTTAGATCTTAACTCACTACAGTGCAACATAGTGAGGAACTTGACTAGTAACATTCACTGAATATCAGTGGACTGACTTAGTGACCTCTCCTAACAAACATAAATTAATAAAGTAACATGCATTCTTCTCTTACTTCGCTCAAGAGTGTGAGCATGTTCATCCTCATTCATGGACCTCAAGATATGGAGGGCAAACTTCAGAGCTGCTTCGTTAGTTTCTTCATCAATCTCCATCGGTTGATCATCGAGTACGTCCTCCTGCTTGTCTTCTTCAAACATCTCTTTGTGTTTTGCAGAAAGGACCTTCGTATGGGATCTCAGAGCGTTCTTTACTAAAGCAATGGCTTTAGATTCAAACGTCTGACGCAAATCAGGAACCTGTTTAATTCAAACATCAGCATCAGATTCTCTCAGGTGTAGGTGTACATCATACAGTATTAGCAATTATATTTTGTACGATTACAATTTTACTGTAATGACACTATAATCATTATGCAAAAACACTTAACGGTTAGTGAGATGTCTGTTCTGAGACAATCTGCTTTACAATGTCATGTATTCATGGTATTAAATGGATCAATAAATCTGCTCAGTTTCCTACTTTTAACTATTTGTTTGACCCTTTCGCTACTGTGTGAACCTCTGTGACTGCAGAAACTGTCATGATGAACAAAAAATAATCAATTATGAAGATAAGTGGATTTTTAAAATCACTGCCTACCTTCAGGGTGTCCTGGTTCTGCTGCATGCTTGATGTATTCTGGTCACTGAAAAAGTAAGTATCCATATCTTAGTCCATATTTTAGTACAAGCAGGGTCCAAAAATGACTTTTTGTTGTCCGTTTAGATTTAAATATTGTACCTATTGGATCCAGAAAATGTTTTAATAAAATGGAAGCCCATTTCTGCATGATTTTAAGATTTCTACTTTACACTCGCTAATCCAACTTTAATTTATTTGTTAATGCATGTGATTTTTGGATCTCGATTTCTGAGATCATGGATTTGATTTAACATTTATTTATATCATGATTGTTTGATGTTCTGATCTATATTGTTCTTCATGTAATTTTAAATGTACTGATTATCTAAATTGCATTGGATCTTATTACCCTTGACAGTTTGGATGATTTATCACACCTGCCACAATAGAGCTTGTTATGTCGCGATGTGCATGATGTGTAAATATGGTTGTGGTTTTCAAACAGTCTGACTCATTAAGATCCAAACGTTATTTAAACCCTGTCCATATTAAGCCACTGTGACATGTAGCAAGTTTATAATTTCTAAATGTAGGCCAGACTTAAAAAACCCAATGAAATTCTACTTTTGCAATACTAAAACACAACATTTCATTGTTTTTAGGACGTCATCTGATGAAGAGTCAGGTGAAGTCACCTGTCCAATCAGCAGATCTAGTAGGATACATCGTTCTTTTGGCGTGTTCACATAGCACAGATCGGCTTGTCAATGAGATTATGTTTCGAGGAAGAAAAAATGAAAAGGACCCTAATGAGAGGAATCCATGATGGGCCTGAAAAGTAGATTCTGGACGCCTTTAAGATCGATTCCAATCTACAACCGTCAGTTCGTCCATCTCTAAAAACAACTTGTTCTTTAATTGTTTTTTGTACATCTGCTGACCAGATCATCTACGTCAACTACATCTCATTAATATTTTTTAATTTACTTGTAGAGCCACAGGCTAATTTAATGCAGTCATCGATTAAAATCTATGACTTCATGATATTTTTCATCATATCAGCCCATACGCTGATGACGCTGTTTTCTTTAAAGGATGGACTTCTGCCCCCAAATGTACCAAATAACAAAATCAGCACACTGAATTTATTTGGAGGGGATGTTCCCATCTTCCACTTGATGTAGCTGAAAGAGTTCACAGCTTTCATCAGTCTAGTATTCATTTTAATTTAGACCAATGAACTCAATATAACCGGTAAAAGGACTTTTAAGATTGCATGCAAATAATAGAGATGATTCATGAAGGCAACCAGTCAGAATGTGGAGTAGTGCATGTATTTTAGTAATTACCATCAACATGCCTGATACTGGTATCATAAATGATTAATATACAGCAGGCTGAGATTAAATGAGTCAAACAGCTATCAGTTTCATTCAGTCAGCGAATAAAGTTTTTACCTTGTTTGTGAATGTTTGGGTTCACTGCTGAAGACTGGAACATTGCCTTTGGAGCGGTCACTCTTTGCAGACTTTATGCTGATTGTTGAAGACGATGAATCTCTCTCAGATCCACCTTCACTCATCTTCAGGTCTTCGGCAGGACTATGAAAAAGGTCAGTGACAGGGCTGAGTGATGTGAAACATTTAAATACTGCAATTATTTTGATATTACAATATGATTACCTATTTATTTTCACACAGAAAGTAAAAATACTTCTTATAATAAAAATGACGGAGAAGTGATGTTTACTTCTGGGATCAGTCCCAAAACAAACTTGTTCCCTTACACCAGGACAACATGATTTATGAGCTGGGCACTCTGGAAACACCACAAGGCTCCATAGTATATTTTGATGAAATGTTCAGTTTATTAAGAGATATAGTTGAATTCAACTATCTCCTGCTGTGCTTGTAGTGACTAAAACATGTATTTCAAGCCAACAGAACAGGATGTTTTCCAAACAGTAGAAAAGTGATTTTTGTGCTGAAATAAAACCAGAGCAGAAACAAAGTGTGTCAGTGCAACAAACAGAAAAGTTAAATTCATCCTGTCTGTGATTTGTGAAAATCATGTTTGTTAGGAGAGATGTAGGACGCTTGCTCATTTCCTTTGTTTTTAATTTAATGTACTCAATATACCCGGTAACAGGAATGTCAAAATTACATACAAGTAATACAGATGATTCATGAAGGCAACCAGTCACAATGTGGAGTAGTGCATGTATTTTAGTAATTAGCATCAACGTGCCTGATACTGGTATCACAAATGATTGGTTGTGATTAAATGAGTCAAACAGCTATCAGTTTCATTCAGTCAGGGAGTAAAGTTTTTACCTTGTTTGTGAATGTTTGGGTTCACTGCTGAACACTGGAACATTGCCTTTTGAGCGGTCACTCTTTGCAGACTTTAAGCTGATTGTTGAAGATGCTGATCCTCTCTCAGATCCACATTCACTCATCTTCAGGTCTTCAGCGAGACTTCAAAAAAAGGTCAGTGACAGGGCTTATTACAAAACCCCAATTAAGGCACTTATTCCTAAATGATCCTTGAACTTCTTGTAAATTAAGAAAAAGAAATGTAAGTTTTAAGACTTCTCCAATCTCCTCCCTATTGTATGATTTTATTTTAAACAACATCTCTCACCTTGTTTGTGCACATGGAGGATTAGTTACAGAGACTGGTGGATCGTCTTTGGACTTCAGTCAGTGCAGAGCTGCTCCTATTTCAACCAACAGCAAACAGTTAAACTAACATTTGACTTCTGATAACTTTATACAGCAGTTATTTTTACACCTGAATGTGATCGTTATACCTCTGTTTGTTTCCTCTTGTCTGGCTCCCTTGGCTTCGGTTGTCTCTTCCGCTGAGTAGACACATTTAGTTTAGCAACTGCTCGTCTTTTATTGTAACACATTCATCATGAAAAATAAATAAGCATCTAAACAAATACATGGTTATTAACCAAAAGCAGCAGCAGCAGCAACACCATCAGCAGCCCCAGAGCAGTTTCAGTTGTATTACATGTCATGCAGAGCAGAAGGCAGATGGTTTTAAACACAATGCTCAGTCACGTACAGAAACATTACTTACTTTAATGAACTCTGCAGAACAACTTGAGAAATGTTGGCGGCCAAATGGACACATCACCTGTAACGGAGAAATTAGAGAAGTGGTCATCAGGTATGTTGCTTACTTCTGTATTTTCTATGAGAAAACAGAAGTCAGCGAGACAGAAAATAAAGCGTCCCTGTGCAGTATAGTGAAAAACAACATCCATACAGTTAATTAATAATAATTTACTAATGATGCTCATTTTCTGTTGAGAAAGCTGCAGTTTGTGTGATGGCTGTCCTGTGGTCTGTTCTGCATGGTGTACAATAAAGTGTTTGTTTCGCATTTTCTCTTTATCCATGCATGTAAATGGGCTTTTAGTTTGTTAATATAATGTTAGCATCCAGCTCAAAGTAAGGCTGGGATAAAGCAACAACGTGCAGCTTAATCGAGAGGTTTTAAACTGTGAGGCGCTTATCCAGAAAGAAGGATGCAGACGGAGAGATGTGAGACAACGAGGCTGTTCAGACCTGGAATTAACATCCGTCCTGAGTGATCCAGTCACAAGGGGACAGCCTGGAGTCCATCAGTTCACACCTGGCATTAACACGTGTCTCTATAATGGTTTTTCGGTGAACGCTTGTGATCGGATCTGACTAGCAAATAAATCCCAATTTTTTACACAAAGAAGAAAAAAGTTTGCCGAATTTACAAGATGGCTAAAAAAGTAAGAATTTGTTTAGATATAATTTTACAATCATAACATTTCTCGTAATGCTTTAACTAACAAAATACAGTGTTTTTTTAAGGGAGTCTGGGCACTGTCGTAAAAAGACTTCTCTTTTCTCAGTTGGTCCAAAAGATTTCAAAGATCAAAAAGTCACCAGGAGGCTTCAAGGCTGAGTGCAGTAGGACTTTATTTGCCGGCAAAAAAGAACGGGATGAGACACAGACAAAATCCGTGAAAAAAACAAACTGACCCGATGCTCAAAGCCCCGAACATCCTCTTTTAAACACAGAAAAGTGGGTTTGTCCGTTCGGACAACATGGCCTCAACCAATCATTATTCTGCTTAATTTCTGCTGACACTGTTATTTCTCGATGGAAAAATACCATATTTCTTATGGAAAATCCCCGTACCTCTAGTGGAAAAACCCTGTATTACCTTCTGCGCTTGCGCGGAGATTGGCGTACGTGCAGAACTGCATGTCGACCAGTTGCACCTCGCCTCGCTTTGTTTTTTTTACATCGGGGCTTTCTCTGTGCTGCTATCATCGGCTCTCAGAGACTCTGGCCTTGAGGCCTTCAGGTTTTTGATAATTCACTCCCCTCCTTGATGTATCCCATTATATCTGACCACTCTTGGCACTGCATTTTTGAACATAATGAAAGTGTTACATATTTGGTTATATGATGTTATTCTTAGATTTGTGGTTACATTTTCACACTTGACATCATCTGACTATAGCAGCTTTAAACAGTAGATGCACTTTTCAGTCAGCTGGTGCCCAGTAGAATGTTTCAGCAACTCTTTCACACTTATTACTCTTCGTTTCTTACTTTTGTCATTATAACAGTTATTATCAGTTACCATTAGTCACTATTATTACTAGCTGTGGTTATTTTATACTGACCACTATCTACTTACTATGGTTATTTTACACTACAGGACTTTCTCCACGGGGACAAAGAAGTAGCCTATATTGTTACTGTTTAGTGTCTTTGTAACATGTGACATGTTTAGATCAATAACATGTTTCTTCTTTCATAAATGGAGTGTAAATGGTGAAATCAGTGTAAACAGTGTGTTCAAACAGCTGATCAATGTTGGCAGGTAAGACTTTAGCACTTTAGACACAGAAGCAGACAGGCTGGTACAGGACGGATGGTGACACCAGGTCTGAACAGCCTGAAACATGCTGTGTGAGGTAAAAGCGACAGGTACATGATGGTTTCGTGTCCCTTTTTTGCTTTTGCCGCTTACCAACACAGTGAACAGTTGAAGCTGCGGCTGCGTTTACTTACATGTTACTTACACTTCCTGAGGATATCACTGTCTCAGATATCACTATTCACTATACGCCTTGTTTAAAATGTGAAGGATCACCTAACACCCCCCCCCATATTAAAGTGCAATTTAAATCATCCATGTAGATTTTAATAGATATTTAACATGCAAGTTTAAATTAAATATATTATTATATAATATTAATTATATATTAATCACATATAATAACATATAGCTAATAGTGAGTGAGTGATATCGGCCGATTAATCGGCTATCAGCTTTTTCCTGCTCCAAATTATCATTATTATATCGCCTTTAAAAATCCACTATCGGTCAACCTCTAGCTGTTACAGTTAATACCGTGTAGCTAATGGCTAACAGCTAGCGAAAGCTGTGTTTGTCTCCAACACAGTCGCCAAACTGTTATACACTGTTCGCATCGTCTCTGTCTCCAGTCTGCACATGTTTCCAGACTTTCTACTGTGACAACCAAGCTCCATCGTAATATTATTAACATTAAAGTCGCTTCAAACGCCATTGCATAGGGGACCGAAGTGGAGCTAACTAGTTAGCCAGTTTCCAGCTGACTTTACCGAACTCGTCGGCAACTGTAAATACTATTAAACTGCGGCGACACTTATCGGTGGCTCGGGTGCAGTTGCTGGGTCTGGTATGGTTGAGACTGATCCTTTTACGAGGGTCGAAGCCAGCTTTGTACTGACACTCGTTACTGAAGCAGTCTGATGTGAAGTGGTTAGCACACACATACAAGCTAACACAAACCGCAGCCGGCACGTTGTCATTAAAAATGAAACAAAACCACGGTCTCTTCTGTTGTTCTGTAGCTGGGACAGAATATAGGCACTTATGTTGATTATTACAACCAACAACAGAGTAACTGCGTGTCTAGCTCTGAGCGACAACGTTGTGAAACACTGCTGTCTCTCTGCTGGACACACAAACTTCACCTCGGTGATGAACGCCACCCTCTCTGATATCTCCTATCACCGCTCAGAGGAGGCGGGGCTATGATAATGACTCCTTTCGTTACGTAACGAAAGTAGCAGAATCTGAACAGCCTGTAGGAGCGCCTTGTTACCAGTGGGTGGGCTGCAGAGACCATGCAGGAATCACTGGTTTACCTCATTCAGGGAGTTGGCAGGCTCAGGGAGGACCAACTTATATATGTAGAGAGCAGAGAAAACCTGTTTTTTATGAAATGGGACCTTTAATGCAGCTGTATTATCCAGGAAAATATTAGTTAAGGCTGAGTATCAGATCGGAACTCGGTATCGGCAGATTCTAAATATTAAAGGACTCGGATCGGGGTAAATAAAACCTGATCAGAACATTCCTAGTAATAATGGTCATTATCTTAAATACTTCATTCAAGTTCATCAAGAGGTTGTTTAACTTCCTGTCTACAGACTAATGTAAGTCTAATGACCTTTATGTTCAGAGTGAAACTGTTTAAAATTGAGTTGAAAAGAATAACTAATTAACTGTATATACAAATAAATAAATATACACATACAAATATACATTTGCACTGTCAAATAATAGACATTAAATTTGTACAGACAAAATAAATAGTTACTTCACCCATGTACTTCTTTAATATGGCCACCAGATGGCAGTGTATACTTGCTTACTATAACTTACATACTTATATGTGTGATGGTCTCCTGTCTGCTCTGTGTGCGTTTCCCACTTGCTTGTTGTTGTTTGTTTGTATTCTTCATGCAATTGTCATTAAACTCACACAATTTCAAATTGATATTTACGTTTCAGGACTTCTTAAAACATCTCTTACCTTGTTTGTGCACACAGAGGATCAGCTGACTGTCGAACAAGTTAAACAAAGTAAGACACTGATGCTCTTTTAAACAAAGTTTCTGACAAAGAGTTTCTTTTCTATAGAATTCATAAAGTTTGTTTTTCAGATACTCTGAAATAATGAAAATATAAAATGTTTGCACTAACAGACATTTAATTTGTACTCCACCCTTGTACCCTTGTATGACCACCAGGTGACAGCCCATACCTGTATGACGTCCTCAGATAATTGCAGTTGTTTCCTGAAGGTCAGCTCTCTGGACGGGCCTTTCTGTGGTTTCACACTACTTCACCACAGTAACCTGAAAATATATGAAAACATGTTAATATAACAAAAATACAGGAAAGCTGTTGTCTCGGTGTCACGTGCAACATTAAGCATTTGTCAACACAAAGCTTTTTGAAAAAAGTTGGAGGGAAAATCGATTCAGCAACAAAACATGTTAACCAAAAGTGGGAAATTATGCAGAAGAAATGCAAAGAAATACATCGATGTTACCGCCTGAACATTATTTATTAAGCTTTAAATAAATATTAAGAAGAAGGGAATATGAAATAAACCTCTACGCTGCAGAAACCACCAAGAAGTTATTTCCTGTTAACGTCAGATCTTTGTGTCTTTGTCGAGTCTCTTTCAGGATCTAAACTGAATCACCTGAACTCAGATCTGTTTTTATGCTACATGTTCTGTTCAAATAATCTTCGATTAGTCTGTTAAAGTGAAGTCGCTTAACTTACCCTTCAGCTCCACTCGACTCTGACGCAGATAGAAAACGGCGCCTAATGTTGATAAACAACTTTTTTTAACTTTCACTTTCACTCTTTGTTGCCAGGTCGGGTTGATTGTTTGAAGGTTTCCAGTTCCATAATTGCTCAAAATCCCCCTAAATTGATCACACACAAATATTTTCTTTTATAAACAACAAACATGAATTCATACACAGCAGCAACAGTACTGTGGTTCCTCACTGTTGTTAAATATGACATAACAATAAAATATGATTTTTGTTAAAGTGAATGTATAAGTGGAAGTAAATTTTTATGTATATTAAATTATTGTATACGATGTGTCGACTTTGTGCTGATTTACTGGATGTGTTTACAAAACTAATTGATACAATTTCTAAATGTATTTTTAATGTATTTAGAAAAGCAGCCCAACCCCATTTTATCCTGCACAATGTGACCTAAAACATACAATCTGGCAACACAGCTCGTCCTCCTCAGTGGAGGGGCAGGATGTGGGCACGTGTGTGTGATAAACTGTCATCTTGTATGCACAGTTAAACTCTGGTGCAATGCATGAACGTGACGCAATGGTTGTGTAACACAATGTAAAAAACACTGTGTAAAGCTGCACTGTGTTTGAACAGACGTGATACTTCAGATAATGTGTCGTACTTGCATCTTAAAATAAATTAGCAAAGTTCTTTTACTGCTATTCGTTTGTCTGAAGTCTTATCCTTCTTTAAAGAACATCACTCTGATTTCTTACCCTATAAACTTTGCTCTGGTTCAGATGTTTCCTTCAGTCCTGAATACTGTCTGCTGACTTTCCTGCTCGGCTGAGTACAACATCCATGTTGTGAAATCCAGGGAGAAAAAGACAATAAATCATCATCATTTTCATCATCATCTTTATCCTAACATCTGTATTTTTACAGCAGATCTACAAGTATTGAAGCATGAAATATAAATATTCAAGCACAAGTAGTTTGTAGTACATTACTTACTTTGCACAACTGCTTTAGTTTAAACTTCGTTCGTTCGTTAGTTTGTTCGTTTTCTTTTTCCGCTCTTCTGTGAGGGTTGCGGGGGTTACTGGGGCCAAATCCAGTTCCACTCATGGGCGAAGGCCAGGGTGCACCCTGAATGAGTCGCCAGCTCATTGCAGGACCCTTACTGATGGCAGTGGCTGCCCCACAAGGTGCCAACTGCACATCAGGAGCAATTCTGGGGTTCAGTATCTTGCTCAAGGATACTTCGGCATGTAGCTTAGTCCCACCCCAGTGGAGCCAGGATTTGAACCAGTGACCTTCCGATTACTGGTCCACCAGCTCTACCCACTTCACATTTGAAGGAGTCATTTCAATAACTCATATTCAATTTGACAGATTGTTGATGATTTCAGAGGTGAAATGATAAAGTCAGATAAGTTGTTTCCTCACATTTCCACAGTCTGGTCTCAGAAGAGTTCATCAGCTCTTTAAACGGAGGCAGCTGCAGCTTCAACAACTGCAGAAACATTTTGAGTCCTTCGAGGCTCTCGCACCGTCAGACAGCTCACCGATATTAAACATTAATATTTATCATTGATCGTGTGTTGAGAATCTCAACTTTCTTGTTCCTAATAAGCTGAGTAAATATTTCAAAGGCAGAAATCCAGAAAGACACGAGTCAAAATGTGTTAATCAAAAATGGCTTCATCTAATTACAACACGAGTCTGAATTTGATGCGAGTCACAAACAAAGATCTTCATGTGATGAGCTGCAAGGAAACATTTAGAGAAACATGAAGTAACGAAACAAAACAATCAGAAAACAGCAAACGGCAAACAGTGCTGACAAATTCATATTAATAACGACAGGAGCTACACGACGCACAACAATTTCAACCAAGTCATTATCAGGATTGGTAATATGGATAAAATCTCCACTAGAACAAAACTTCTGCCTCTTTTTAGAGACAAAACAGGTGAAAATAATGATTTCTATCAGTTTACTGATTATTCTCTCAATTAATCATTTGATCTATAACGATCCACATCACAAGTTCCCAGAACCCAACAGAACACCTTCACATGTCTCTTACAGAAGGAAATGGTTTCCTGAAGATAAATTTAATTCATACTTTGTTTGAGTCAACATCAATAATAGTTAAAGGACATCAAGACAAACCTCAGAGACCCCGATCAGCAACAAACACTGTCTGGCTGTATGTCTCAGTGTTTAGAGTATTTTGCAAGCTCACAAAGAGACATCAGCATTTAATACTTTGTATAAATATCTAAGACTGAGTTCTTAGTGTAAACCATCTAAAATGTGTTTCCTAAATGTCTTCAATTATCTGACATACATAAAAGGTCAGCTGCAGTTAGAATCCTTCTAACATCAGAATCACTCCTGAAACTTTATTTTATAGTAAAACGTCTCCAAGATCAAGCTGACTGATGGTTATGTGATTTCGGGTGTATTCTGGTCGGTTGTCAGTGTTTCTGTTATTCATGTTATTACTCTGAAAGTGATCTGAATGATATCGTTCTTCACGGTTGTTGTTGTAGTTGCGGTGTGGACTTTTAAAACGGTCCATCTATAGTTATCATTATCGTTCTTGGTGTTGACAGCTCTTTGGTCTTTGTAGGATATGCATGCTCTCCTTTCAACAAGAACATGGCTGAATATGTTTACAGATTACCATAAAACTGTACGAGAGGAGAAGAGAATGTTTGCTCATCATCAGGCTTTGCATAGATACCGTATGAGGTCAGAGGTGGAAATGAGGCTGTGCAGCTGCACTAACCTGTGGTCTGGTCTTAACATATCCACTCTGCTAAACAGCAAAGACACCAGGGTGTAGCCACTGGTGGAACATTTGGTCAAAGACTATCTATCAATAAGTGAGTTTTCAGCTGTCACACTGTCAGCATCGTCTCTGGACAGAATGTGGATTCAGTGGTGAGTCCACATTATTGAGCATGAGCAGATTTAATGACGATCAGTAAGAAAACAAGCGTCTCTGTAGAGATCTCTTGTATTCAGATAACATCTACTAACTCAGCTGCTCAGTCTAAATGTCTGTTGTTGTTCTCTGCCCTTCCCTTGTGACTTCCTTTTTCCTGTTCTCTCTTTGTGTGTTACTTCCTTAGTGTCCAAAAGGGAAATGAGGCAATCCAATCTTCATCGACCTCTGCTGGGGAACAGCAGGATGTGCATATATTTCTCCAGTCATACTGTTGGCTGTTCTGACTGCAGATTTCAGTAGGTTTTTATACACACAGTATCCCATAATTCTTTGTGTTTTGAATGTCCAGTGAAATCACAGTATCAAGGATTAGCAGACAATTAGATTTTTGTGACTATTTTCATAGTCACGTGACGGTGCAGGTAGAGGAGGCAGCAACTCATCATCATTTTATTTAAAAAGAGAAAAAGTTCTTCACAGTTTCCTAAAGAATACAAACATTTATGTTCTTTACTGTAGATGATGTGGCATATCACAGTCGATGTGTATATTTGACTGTAACTGTTGTATTGTGTCCTTTTACAGTCACGAAAAGAATTTCCCAAAGCATAATAAACTAAAGTGAGGTGTTCAAAACGTCATGTTTAATTCCAAAACCAAGAGATATTTAGTTTATTCTGTTGTAACAAGACAAAAGCAGCAGATACGGAGAGAAACTGGAAACTCTAACCTAAAGAGGTGTGACGGTTCACATCATAATGCTGAGACCTGTGGGTTGGTTTGATTTTTTTATCAATTTCCACCTGGTTTTAACCCTTTAAATCTAAAAATGTCTCATCAAACTGCTTCTAATCATATAGATGCTGTTATAATGTGTTGTGTTTGAGATCCTGACCCACCAAACATGCTGGAAAGTTTTTTGGTCTAAATGACATCACATAATCACCATCAGTAAACAGCTGACCTTGTGTGGGTCTCACTACTAGAGAGGGAAGCTCACTGAACACTCAGGAGGGCTGACCGGGTCACGGTGACTTTTCCTCATCAAATGATCAAATATTACATTTCCTACACAAATATGTCATTTTTCAAGTTCGGCATTTTAGCATGAATAATTGCTTGATTGATGAATCAATTCACCACAAAAGTTTCTGATTCATTCCATGTCGATTGACTTATTAGTTTATCAACTTACTGTCTGGACAACCTCACCTCATCATCTTCATCCTCCTCCTCCTCATCTGCAGACTCCTCCGACTTGTCCGACTTGTCCGACTGGTCCTCCTCCTTCTCTGATGGTCTGTCTTCTGTTTCTGATCTCTCAGCCTCAGCTGAAGCTCACGCCTTCTCATCTTCCTCATCGTCATCCTCGTCGCTGCTGGAGTCATGACGATGGCTTTGGATTTGCTTCCTGTTTGACTTCTTGGGACTGGAAGACGAGTTCCTGGGTTCAGGTTTGCTCTTCCTCTTGGTCTTGGCATTCGAGTCATCGTAGCTTGTTACAACTTCAACTTTGAATCAGAAAACACAGTTAAATAACGTGATATTTCGATGTTTCTTGACTGGAGATGAAACCAACAGGAAGTAGAGATGATGAGTTTTCGTGTCAGAAACTTTCAGCTCCCTGACAACCTTTTTTTTGTTTTGTAGTAAAAGGAGACGGTATAGACCAAATTCACATGGCGTCCATTTTCCTTTAACATCACGGTCAGGTCGGGAAGCTCAGATGTCGCTGCTGAGTTCCTGTACACACGAAATCTGACTAATTGTCAGGACAGTGAAAATCCGAAAACGTCGGCCGTATTTGAAGGTTAAACCGCATTTTTGATAACCCATTAGTTAAAGGTAGCATTCAGCCACTTCCGTAATAACATTTAAAATTTAATTACACTCAAATATACTCCATACAAACTGACCACAAACAGCAAAATAAGAAATTATTATTTTCAAACAGTGATATCCACCTGAACTAAAGTTCTGTGACACTGATTAAAACTGACCAAAGAAAAAGTAAATCAAAATAAAACTTCATTAAAAATCACTTAAAAAATAGAAAGATAATAAATTCAACTTCTGTTAAATTGTGCACAAACTAAAGTCGAGTCAGTGATGCATTCATGTTAATTTTATTTAAAATATAACATCTGAATCCAGACCAAAACATTAAAGATGACAGGTTAAAGGGAACTAGCTGAGGTTAGATGCCCCGGACTACGTGCTGAGACCCTATTTGTACTGTTGCTGAAGTTTGGTGCTGTTCTGAGCATTATTTGTGGCTTTTTGGTGGCGGTTTATATTTGGATCCATTTACTGCAGTGTATTGTTGTCGTGCAGTCGTTTCTGAGGTTGATAAAACTCTGTAAATTAGCGGTCTGCTAACTTGATCTCTCGAGAGGGAGTCTAACACAGTTTCACAGTGATTTAGACCATGGATTAAATTTACACCGGAATATCCCTTTAATAAGTCCACAGGATCATAGCAGAGATGATAAACAGAGTTGGAATGTTTAACATGAACTGATATTTCTGTTAGTGGAAATAAAATATCTGTTGGTCAGACAGAAAGTAAAACATGAAAACTTGAACCAAACTGAATTCTGAATAATGAATATTGAAGTTGCTGCACCATCAACGCTTCACTGTTCACACACTGACCCTGTGTAATTACTGAACTGTCATGTTTAAATCCATCGGCATCATTTCATTACAGATGGTGACATACACAAAAAAAAACGTCATATATGTATATGTTTATCTATATATGCGTCAAGCGTAAATTATATACAACATAAATGCGTACAAAACAGAGGCAGTTAGCTCACTATCAGAGAGGAGGCACTCTTCTCTTTATAATCTAGTCCTGTGGTGAGTTTGGATAAAGATGAATTTATCCTCAGAGTTAGGGCACACCTATAGTTCGTTTGCTCTGGTCCGACTGAGGGACCAACTTGTTACAATGTTGCATGTTGCCTCGAGTTTGGTTTGTGTTCACACAGCAGCATTTACAAGTGGACCAAAATGTGTGATGCGCGAGGAAACTGCTCTCTAATTGGTCTAAATTTCGAAAACGAGGCAGCAATTCAGCTGAATTTAGCACCGAGCAGACAGGAAGTCAAGCACTGAAACAACAACAATTTGACATCCGGTTACTTTTCAAAATAAAACACTCCGTGTTTACACCAGCACACAAATCTCAAAAAAGAGACAAGCACAAGCTCTTCTGCTGATCCTTCGGTCGGGAACACTTCGCGTTGTTTTTATGACACAGACCTATAACTGCGGTCGCGAGTGATCATGTGATTATCGCGGGAACTCCTTGGCCTCGCGACGCCAGCTGCCTACCGTACAGCACCGTGTCCGACTCAAAACGCAACCGGCCGTTACCGGACGGCGGAGCAAAACACCTGATCGGGCCGTAACGCAGCGGACACGTATCCAGTGGAAATTCGGGGTTAAGCACTGATGCTTCCTGCAGTTGGGTCGGATCGAGTTTGGATCATGTTCTCACCACAAACGAACTGTACCAGAGTCTGTTTGGAACCGGACCGAGACCACCTCTTCAACAAGGTCTCGGTCCGGTTGTTTTGGTCCGCACCCGAATGCGATTGATGTGTTCACACCTTCCCAAACGAAGTGCACCAAGGGGGTAAACGCTCCAGGGTTCGATTCAACCGAATTAAACAAGGCAGGTGTGAGAACGCCCTTAGATACGGATACAGACGGAGCCTTCTGTCTGTATTTCTGAACGTTTCTGAAAGCTTACGGATACGGACCAATGGAACAGAACCTCCAGGAGAGACGCGACCAGAGGACACGAGGAAGAAGTTTCTAAAAATGCTTTTTGAGGAGAGATTTTTTTGAGTCAAAAAAACATCTGACATTCATACATGTTTTGTTAAATGTGGTTATCAAACACATTTAATGGATGGCATAAAACAATGAGCTTGAATATCTAAAAGGACATCAGTACATTAAAAACAGAAAACTTTACTGGGAATCTAATCATCATAAATGACTCAGAGCCAAACTAACTGCTAGTTTTGGGTCAAGCGGTCGAGCGGTTTCTATAACAGCTGAATGAGATCTCTTATCCAACACCAGTGAAAGTGTTGTTATTAATAAGACAGAAATGTGCCCAGTGGAATCAAGGGGAAACGTTAGTGGAGCGGAGCGATGAGGCATTTGAGAATGTAAAAAACGTCACATCGTTTCACAAAGAAATCCAACAGTCCAGTGAAATTAAACAACTTACACAAATCATTCACAGGCTCGTAGACAAAGACGGAGAAGGTCTCATTCCATGTCCCGTTACAATATGCTCACATGGCCACTAAAAAAGTGATTAATACATGAAAATTACTACATAGACCCCTTTGTATACAAATACATATCCTTGATTCAGTCCTTTCTTTGCCAAGTTATTCCAGCTGACACAGCCTCAATGAGGATTCCTTTCCCCAAACCTTGAATATTGGGTAGAGAGGCTGAGTGAACTTGGTGACGAAGGTGTGCAGGTGTGTGAGCGACCTTCCAAAAGAAACTCTGTAGAAGGACAGGATGCCGGCCTGCCAGTCCAGATACACCGCCAGTCCACGAGAATCACCTGGAGGGACACTGAGGACAATGCCCCTGAGATTGTGATATACGCGGTAACCCATCCCAGAGCAGTGCAGACTCCATGATACTTCATTGTATCCCATCACACAGTCAGTTTCTGACCCTTTGCGACTGATGCTTTTGTAGGCCACTCCGATCCCGACCCATTTCCCTCCCCACTCCACCTCCCAGTAACAGCGGCCCTGCAGGCCCTGCTGGGACAGGACTTGGGCCCAGTAGTCAAACCTGTCAGGGTGATCGGGGTACGGCTGCTCCTCAACGCCGTGGAGAACTTTTTGTTGGTCGTCGGAGAGGATGAGGAGTTTGTGAGCAGTGTTGGGATCCATTGTTAGCTCACATGCATCTGGTTTAAGGAAGAAGTCAAGGAGTTAGACATCTTTAACAACAATGTATACCACTCAGCCATAGATTGTATCTGCTTCTATATGGCTGGTGGGTGTCCATATCTCAGGAAACCTCGAACCCTTACATGGACCCTAACAATAATAATCAGGATAGAAATGCCTCCTGTAACCACCTCAATCAGAACAGAGTGATCAGTATACATTTTCAATCAGATGAGAGGGCTGGTGTAAACGTTTAAAGGTGCAGTATGTGAGAATGTTACATGAAAATATCCAAAGATTAACTAAAATTATCATTATAATGTGAAGAAGTAACAGTTTCGACATTGCGTTGCAGAGACAGCCACTTAAGTTAGCTGGCTTGTCTGGCCAGGTCCAAAGCTCCTCTGCTAGCAGTGTGAACACTGGTCCTTCCCCTGTGCTCCAAGCTCCCAGTTCAGACCACGAGCTGCACAGCTTATTTAGCTAACTAGCTGATGACTCTGGTGATATACAGCCCCATGTCAATAGAAAAATATTTGCTCCTAATAACACTACAAACCCGTTTTTTTTTTGTTTTACAATCTTTTCTTTCTGGTTGGAATAAATACATTCTTTATGCGCATGTTAACTCCATGGTGAGCTAACATCAGGGGACGTTGGTTCAGGTTTTCCAATTACAAAACAGAACCGGTCTGCAGCTGTTAAAAAACTCTTTTTGTTGGAGATCTTAAAGATTAAAGGATTGCTGAACACCTTGATGGTCGAAAGGCTTGAATCAGAGTTAAACAAAGAAGTGTTTGAAAAGATGAACAGATAATGCTAAATGAGGTGTCTAATATATTAAAATCTTGGTTTTATAGAAAGAAAATGTACTTTGTGTTTTGCTGTTCTTCACCCTGACATCTGCCTGTGCAGTTGACTGCAAGAAAAATGTCTACAACCACAATCAGAAAGTTCATTTTCAGTTTAAAACATTAACAGAAAGGTTTCTATTCATCATTGACTGACTTTTGCACAAAAATCCACAACTTACATTCTCTCAGTCCTGGTTTAAACCAGTGTTCAGCATTGTGGTCGACTCTGTGGGGCAGATAGAAACACATCAGTCTGGATAAAGTCCCAGCAGTATAAACTCAGAACAAAACCAACATTAGACTGTGTTCTTTACCTGAGTGTAGTCAGTTCACACCGTCCTTCCTCCAGAGCTTCAGAGATGATCTTCACTCCTGACTCTCCGAGGTGATTGTAGCTCAGGTCCAGCTCGCTCAGGTGTGATGGGTTGGACTTCACCGCTGAGGCCAAAAAGGCACAGCCTTTCTCTGTGATGTTACAGAAGGACAACCTGTGACAGAGTGACAGAATTCATCTTTAACTGATGGTTGATACACCTCAAAAATACTAAACAAGGATTAATAGTCTTCTCTGAGTGATACCTCAGAGTTTCCAGTTTACAGCACACATTTCCCAGTCCAGTGGAGAGCTGCTGCACTCCGGAGTCCTCAATGTTGTTGTCACTCAAGTCCAGCTCTCTAAGATGTGATGTGGGACAGCTCAGGACTGAAGCCAGTTTCTCACAGCCTTTCTGGGTGAGCCCACATCGGTTCAGCCTGAAAGGAAAAACAGCATAATGATAATAAATGAAATATAATGTTCAGTAGAGCTTGGTGCTTCGGTATCTTTTGGTTATATCTTATTGATCACAAAGCAAAGCGCAACCTGCACTGAATTTGCAGGCTTTTGTGTATGATTGTATTATATTGTCTAGTCTTATAAGTAGTGATACACAGTGGCGTTTAAAAAAACGTGATAATACTGTGGGGTCTGAAAGTCCAAGAACACACTGAATCTTGAATAGTGTCGCAAAACGTTTTAAATTTTGAGGACTCAAAATGTCAGACATAACATTATTCTTCAAACCAAAAAAGGCCTTTGTTAGCGTTAAATCATGTCTAGACAGAAGGTTTCTAAGGGGGCAATGCAGGAACTCGAAAACACTTTACAGAAACTGGATTACTTGTATCCAAAGTGTCACAACATCAACAGAAGACCAAAACACCAAGCTCAGTTCCCCAGAGATAGAATTAGAAGCCCCTTTTAGATAGAAAAGGCGGCACACTTGCAGCAAGGTAAAGGCTGCAATGTGCCGCCTTGTCTGTCTAAAAGGGAGGTGTAATATTCCTTCTTTTCCAAAAAGCTGCCACTGGGGTATGCGTTAACATGTGACATGACGTGAAGCACGAAGTTGGCTGTGAACAGTGAAGCAGGTCAAATTTGTCTTCAAAATAAGAGCTTTACATTGCACCCTATTGTAGTTTAGAACTGGGTTCTTAGCGGGAGGCTTTTAATTTGAAAGTAGGGACCATTAGGAGCTTGCTGCTACAACAACGAAGACAGCTACAGAGACCGAGGAGACGCTAGCATCTCTCTGTAGCGTCATATTGGCAAACCAAAACAGACCCCCAATTTACCGCCTTCTGTCTAAATCCGCGGACCTAGCCGCAAAAAAGACAGCCAAATTGGCGGCTTGCTGACCTGTAAAAAAACGGCTGTAGATACAAATTTTGCTAAATAGACAACATAAGACAGCTGTCATCCTGTCATAAGAAGACTTTCTAGTAGTGTAGTTTAGGATGAGGAGCAGTTTCTAAACCACTTCTAAGGAGGAAAACCAGGACAATTACTTGAGGTGGGCTAAGACATGCCAGAAATTCACAGTAGATGATGAAAAAAGTCTATTTAAAGATGAATCCAAGCTTGACATTAGTGTCAGTAACAGAAGGGTGTATATGAAGAGATGAACAGGAGAGAGAATAATACCAGTGTTTCAAACCCACAGTGAAACATGGTGGTGGGAAGATTCAGGGCTGGGCCTTAGACGTGGGGCTGTTTCCGGATGTTTTGCTAAGTCACATTATTGTCAGCTTCAGCATCAACTCACCTCAGTGTATTCAGTCTGCAGTTTTGGCTTTGGAGTCCGAGGCAGAGATGCTCAATTCCTGAGTCTTGTAAGTTGTTGTCATTTAAGTTTAAATGAGTCAGCTCATTAGCACTCGAGCTGAGAATGGAGGCCAGCACCTCAGAGCAGTCTGCAGTGAGATTACAATCATTCAACCTGATAAAAAGAAAGACAAAGTTAACTTGTAATTAAAAATATGTGTTGAACTTGCTCAAGTGATTAATTCTTAAAAATGAATAATTAGAAAATGATCTGGGACACTTGCTTTGCTGATCTGGATGCTTTGATGGCTGGTAGGAGTCCGAGAAGGCCTGTCTTTGTTCTGGAGTATTTCTTGAGGTCGATCTCCTTTGGTTTCTTGGGTGAGGTCAGCAACACAAAGACCAGAGCTGCCCACTCAGCTGCAGCAGAGCGATCGTCCATCACCAAGTCTCGGTCTGAGTCCAAGTGACCATAGATCTCCTCCACCAGAGAGTGGTCATTCAACTCGTTCAGACAGTGAAAGGGATTGATATACTTCTCTGGAGGATGAGACCGATTTACTTCCTTCTTGATGTACTCAATGGTTTCCCAGTGACATTGTGTGTTGCTGGTTTCTACCTGAATCTTCAGGCCTCTGAGCAGATCCTGACTGGACTCCAGAGAGAGTCCGAGGAGGAAACGCAGGAAGAGATCGAGGTGGCCATTTTTACTTTGTAAGGCTCTGTCCACTGCAGCTTTGTGTAAGTCAAATACTTGCTTGCTTTGAGTCATCTGTTGAGGTTCCTCCATCAACAGGTTCACACCTTCGACCGTGTACATCACATGGACGTACAAAGCTGCAAGAAACTCTTGGACAGACAGATGCACAAAGCAGAAGACTTTATGCTGCATACAGCACTCTTCCCTAAAGACTTGGGTGAAAACTCCTGAGTAGACAGACGCTTCTTTGACATCAATACCACAGTCTCTAAGATCTTCCTCGTAGAAGATCAGGTTACCTTTCTCCAGCTGCTGGAAGGCCAACTTCCCAAGTGACATAATCACCTCGTCATACTCCTGGGGGGGCAGTTGTTGATCTTCAGAGTACTTGACTTGCTTCCGAGCGGTCTGATGTGACAAAAAGTAGATGTACATCTGAGTCAAAGTCTTAGGCATTTTCCCTCCTGCTGCTTTGGCACACATTTCTCCCAGGACGATGGAGGAAATCCAGCAAAACACTGGTACATGGCACATGATGTAGAGACTTCTTGCAGACTTTATGTTTGCGATTACTCTTTTGGCTAAGGTTTCATCCTCAATTTTCCTGTTGAAGTACTGCTCTTTCTGTAGGTTGTTGAAGCCTCGTATCTCGGTCATCCGATCCACATACTTTCGAGGGATGCAGCTGGCTGCAGCATGTCGGGTAGTTATCCACAGATTTGCGTCTGGTAACAAGTTACCTGCAATGAGGTTTGTCAGCAGCTCGTCCACTGAAACCGACTGTGTAGCATCACAGCATCTCTCATTTCCCTTGAAATCCAGAGGGAGTCTGCACTCATCGAGACCGTCCAGTACAAACAGGACTTTGCATGTCTTCATTTCTGTGATTAGAGATTCTTTAAGGCCTGGAGAGACGTCGTACAGGAGCTCCATCAAACTTCTTCTTTCATGTTTGATCAAATTCAGCTCTCTAAAAGGAAGTGAAAACAGGAGCTGGATGTCTTGATTGGTCTTCTCCTCTGACCAGTCCAGCATGAACTTCTGTACCGACACAGTTTTGCCGATGCCTGCTATCCCCTTGGTGAGCACCGTTCTGATTGGTTTGCCTTGTTGGTTGGGTAAGGGCTTGAAGATGTCCTCACACTTGATCTGAGTTTCTGAAGACTTGCGTCTATTGAATGCCGTCTCAATTTGTCTCACTTCATGTTCTTTGTTGACCTCTCCACTGCTCCCCTCAATCAGGTAGAGCTTTGTATAAGTCTTTTTAAGAGGCACAGGCCACTGCTGTGTACTTACTTCCGATATGAATTCATTCTTACTCTTCAGGAAAGATCTTAGTTTCTTCTGGTACATGAAAATTTCTCCATAATGACCTGACAGGACAGAAATGTGTAACATCAACAACAAGAACAATTTGTCATGTGCTTATCCCTCTTGGTATCTTTCCTCTCAGTCCTGATGAGGTTGAAATGTTCATTACATTGCTAAACTCGACTTTCACTTAATGATATGTATTTGCACTTGCCTCAACATTCATCTGCTTGAGCTGCAAGATGGCTCACTGGAGCTTCTTGCATGCTAACACGCTAATATTAGTTATTGGTTGCATTCAGTTATTGGTAATTATCAGCTGTGGTATTTGGTTGAAAAGAATCCATATCGTGCATCCCTAATACTAATGTTAAAATCTCCCCTAATCAGTCAATTATCCTTTATTGACACCTCAGAAATGGTCAAATCTCTAAGAAACTTGACGTGTAACATTCACTGAACATCAGTGGACTGACTTAGTGACCTCTCCTAACAAACACAAACTCATAAAGTAACATGCAGTCTTCTCTTACTTCGCTCAAGAGTGTGAGCATGTTCATCCTCATTCATGGACCTCAAGATATGGAGGGCAATCCTCAGAGCTGCTTCGTTAGTTTCTTCATCAATCTCCATCGGTTGATCATCACGTACGTCCTCTTGCTTGTCTTCCTCAACCATTTCTTTGTGTTTTGCAGAAAGGACCTTCGTATGGGATCTCAGAGCTTTCCTTACTAAAGCCACTGCTTTAGATTCAAACGTCTAACAAAAATCATGAAAATGTTTAAAATATCAGCATCATATTCCCTCAGGTGTAGGGACAAAAAATAATAAATTATGAAGATAAGTGGATTTTTAAATCACTACCTACCTTCAGGGTGTCCTGGTTCTGCTGCATGCTTGATGTATTCTGGTCACTGAAAAAGTAAGTAGCTATATCTTAGTCCATATTTTAGTACAAGCAGCATCCAAAAATTAGTTTTTGTTGATTTAAATATTCTACCTATTGGATCCAGAAAACTTTTAAATGATTTTAATTCATGTTATTTTGGGATCTAGATTCATGAGATCATTGATTTGATTTAAAATGTATCTATATCATGTTTTCCGATGTTCTAATATATTGTTCTTCATGTACTTTATACTTTATTGATCATTATATTGCATTTTATCTTATTAAACTTGATAGTTTGGATGATTAACCACACCTGCCACAATAGAGATGTGCATGATGTGTAAATATCGATTCAGTTTTTAGCCTGACCTAATGAAGATCTAAAAGGGATTCAAACCCTGTCTGTATCAAGCAACTGTGGCATGGAGCAAGTTTGTAATTTTATAAATGTGGCCCAAACTTAAAAAAAACCCAATGAATTTCTACATTTACACTATTAAAACACAATATTGCATTGTTTTTAGGACGTGATCCACGGAAGAGTCAGGTAAAGTCATCTATCTAATCAGCAGATCTAGTAGGATACATCGTTCTTTTGGCTTGTTCACATGGCATGGATCGGCTTGACAGTGAGATTATTTGAAGATTGGAAAAAAAAAAAAAGAATTACAAAGGACCCTATGAGAGGAACCATGATGGGCCTGAAAAGTAGATTCTGGAAGCCTTTAAGATCGATTCCAATCTACAACCGTCAGATCGTCCATTTTTAAAAACAACCTGTTCTTTAATGGAGTTAAATTTAATCTCATTGATATTTTTTTATTTACTTGTAGAGTCATTAGCAAATATAATGCAATCATCGATTTAAATCTATGACTTCATGATACTTTTCATTATATCAGCCCATACGCTGATGATAGTCCAGTGATAGTCCGCTTTCTTTGAAAGGTCGACTTTTTCCCCCAAATGAACCAAATAACAATATAAGCACGCTGAAATTATTTGGGAGGGGATGTTCCCACCTTCCACTTGATGTAGTTGTTAGCATCAACAGGCCTGATACTGGTATCACAAATGATTAATATACAACAGGCTGAGATTAAATGAGTCAAACAAACAGCTATCAATTTCTTTCAATCAGGCAGTAAAACTCTTACCTTGTTTGTGAAGGTTTGGGTTCTTTGCTGAAGAATGGAGGAAATTCTTTGGAGTGGTCACTCTTTGCAGACTTTAAGCTGATTGTTGAAGACGCTGATCCTCTCTCAGATCCACATTCACTCATCTTTAGGTCTTCAGCGAGACTACAAATAAGGTCAGTGACAGGGCTTATTACAAAAAAGACTATATTTTGACTGAGTGACATTGGAAATAAAATGAATATTCCATTAATATTCCCATTTACATGCCTGGCAAATATAACTGTTGTCTGGTTTGTTAACAGCGCACAGGCTGTGTCACAAACTGTTGTAAAAACGGTCTTTAAACTTAAGAAAAAAGAATATAAGTTTTAAGACTCCTCCAATGTCCCCCCTCTTGTATGATTTTACTTTAAACAACATCTCTCACCTTGTTTGTACACATGGAGGATTAGTTTCAGAGACTGGTGGATCGTCTTTGGAGCCGTCAGCCTTCACAGACTTAAAGCCGACTGTTGAAGATTCTGATCCACTCATCTTCAAGCCCTCAGTAAATCTAGGAGAAGGAGATCTATAACACTTCAGACATCATCGAGCTTCACTTAGATCTAGAAAAAGCATAAAGGTTTCTGATATCATGTGAACTGATAGTTTTATTTCTTTAGAATTCAGAAAGTTTGTTTTCAAGAGACTCTGAAATAATACAAACATAAAATGTTTGCACCCTCAAATAACACAGACATTTGTATTGACAAAATAATGTTACTCCACCCATGTACTTCTTTAATATGGCCACCAGATGGCAGTGCATACTTTTTAAATGTGTGATGGACTCCTGTCTGCGTTTCCCACTTGGTTGTTATTTGTATTCTTCGTTCAATTGTCGTTAAAATTTCAAAATGACATTTACGTATCAGGCTCCTCCAATTCACTGCGTTTGAATGATCTTTTTTACTTCTAAAACATCTCTTACCTTGTTTGTGCACATCGAGGATCAGCTGACAGTCAAACAAGTTAAATAAAATAAGACACTGATGCTCTTTTTAGAAATGTTTCTGATAAACAGTCTCTTTTTCTATAGAATTCATAGTTAGTTTAGACTCTGAAATAATAAAAATTTAAAATGTTTGCACTGTCAAATAACACAGACATTACAGTTGTACTCCTCCTATGTACTTTTTCCATATGACCACCAGATGGCACTGCATACCTGACTGCCGTCCTCAGATATTTGCAGTCATTGACTGAAGATAAGGTCTCTGGATGTGTGTCTGTGGTTTCACACTTCACCACATTAACCTGAAAAAACACGTTAAGATTGCAAAAAAACAGAACAGCTGTCGTCTAGGCGTCATGTGCAACATTTAGGACTTGTCAACACAAAGCTTTTTGAAAAAAGTTGGAGGAAAAACCTCGATTTAACAACAAAACTTGTTAAAAAAAAAAAAGAAAACATTTGAAAATTGGAAATTATGCAGAAAAAATGCTAAGAAATATATCGATGTTACTGCCTGAATATCATTTATAAAGTTTAAATAATTATTAAGTAGAAGGAAATATGAAATAAACATCTGCATTGCACTGAAGTTATTCCTTGTTAACGTCAGATCTTTGTGTCTGTGTCGAGTCTCTCTCAGGATCTAAACTGTTTCCCTGATCATCTGAATCACTGATCTGAACTCAGATCTGTTTTTATTCTACATGTTCTGTTAAAATAATCACTGATCTGAACTCAGATCTGTTTTTATTCTACATGTTCTGTTAAAATAATCTTCTATTAGACTCTTAAAGTGAAGTCAATTAACTTACCCTTCAGCTGGACTCGAACCTGCCGCACTGACGCATGAGCAGCAGGTGCCTGATGTTGGTAAACAACGTTTTTACTTTCACTTTCAATCTTTGTTGCCAGGTCAGGTTGATGTTTTGAAGGTTCCCAGTCTGATAGTTGCTCAAAATCCCCCCATATCAATGACACACAAATATTTTCTATGATAAAGAACAGATGTGAATTCATACACAGCAGCAACAGTACTGTGGTTCATCACTGTTGTTAAATATGACACAATTAAATAGCAGTGTTGCTAAAACAACGTAGTAAAGTAATACTTGAGTAAAAGTTAAGATATTGTGTTCAAATATCACTTCAGTACAAGTCTTAAAGTATCTAATATTAAATGTATCAAATGTATAAGTTAAAGTGAATTTTACATGTATTATATGATTATATACTTTGTGTCGGCCAAAACAATAAAAATGTCAAATTAAAAATGCGTCAGTAAAACGTTGTTGTGGGAGCCAATCCCAGCTGTCTCTAGCAACAAGTCGCCAGCTCATCGCAGGGCCCTCACTGATGGCAGCCCCGCCATGCAAGGTGCCAACTGCACATCAGGAGCAATTTGGGGTTCAGAATCTTGCTCAAGATACATGCAGCTCAGTTCAGCCCGGGGGAGTTGAACCAGCGACCTTCCGATCCCTAGCCGACCTGCTCTACCCGCTGAGGTACAGCCGCCCCTCCAAGATGTAGTGAAGTGGACAAGTCAATAAGATCCGTCTGTTTATGGATGCTCTTCATGTGGCTGACGGTCCATCATCACTTTCATGTTTTGCTTTCATCATTTTCCTTCTCATCCTTTTTATTTGATGCTACGCTCTGAGCAGACGTGTGCATGTGTGTGTCGTTACAGTGTTAATTCTCTTTGTGTGTGTGTTTCAAATGTTGAATACTTTTTTAAATTTTTATATTTGCCTGCTCGGTTTTCCTTGAATAACGAACGCTGCATGATTTTTTTCTGCCAAAACAAAATAAATAATCAAACTCTCTTTGTGTTCATGACTGAATAAACAAACTAACCTTAAAGGACAACACAGTGATACTGTTTTACTGTTTATATGTGGCGGACCCTGCCACCTCTCTAGCTTCAAACAGTGTTCCGGGACCTTATTTTCCTCTGAGAGCAGCTGATTTATTCATTGATGAAACAGTTTGTATTATTAACTCATTCATATTCTAAATATTAAAATTCTGAGTTTCATTTTCTTCTTCAAAACTAGAGTGGCCTTTCAATAAAATATACCATACAGAAGGAGGTTGTGCTGAATTACTGCATGAGTTTACAAAACTAAATAGATACAATTTCTAAATATATTTTTTATGTATTTAAAAAAGCAGCTCAACCTCATTTTATTCTGCACATTGTGACCTAAAATCACCCAATCTGGCAACACAGCTCCTCCTCCTCAGTTTGACCAAGAGGGCACGGTTACACTCTTATCTGTGTGTGTGTGTTTGTGAGATAAACTGTAATCTTGCATGCAGTTAAACTCAGCAAACGACTCCTGGTGTAACAGATCACGTTTTTGTGATTGCTGTGTAAATTAGCAAAGTTCCCTTAATGCTATTCATTTTTCTGAAGTCCAGTTCTTCTCTTTTCATTCTTAAATAAACATCACTCTGATTTCTTACCCTATAAACTTTGCTCTGGTTCAGATGTTTCCTTCAGTCCTGAATACTGTCTGCAGACTTTCCTGCTCGGCAGAGTACAACATCCATGTGGGACTGAGAGGTGAAATCCAGGGAGAAAAAGACAATAAATCATCATATTTATCCTAACATCTGTATTTAACAGCAGTCAAGAGTCAGATCTACAAGTATTGAAGCATAAAATATAAATATTCAATAAGTAGTTTTAAGTGCATTACTTACTTTGCACTGCTTTAGTTTTAACTTCATATTTCAATAACTGATATTGATTGATTTTCAGTTGAGACCTCGATTGAAAATGTTTTAGTATAAATAAGATCACAAAGACAACAAATAAACTGATTTCAGAGGTGAAATGATAAAAGTCAGATAAGTTGTTTCCTCACATTTCCACAGTCCGGTCTCAGAAGAGTTCATCAGCTCTTTAAACGGAGGCAGCTGCAGCTTCAACAACTGCAGAGACATTTTGAGTCCTTCGAGGCTCTCGCACCGTCAGACAGCTCACAGATATTAAACACCAATATAATATTTAAGGACATTGATTGTGTGTTAAGAATTTTTCAACTTTCTTGCTGCAAAAGAGTCGAGTAAATATTTCAAACGCATGAAGACACTTTTGTTCAAAAAGGTACAATTTTAATAAGTAAGTAAATTACTCGGCACTATTAATGTACATTAATGTTTGACAGAGCAAAACAAACAAACAGAAATCCAGAAAGACACGAGTCGAAGTGTGTTAATCAGAAATGGTTTCATCTTATTACAACATGAGTCTGAATTAGAATCGAGTCACAAACAAATATCAGTTTTGGCGTTATTGAGGAAAATTCTCCCACTATTTTTTGCTTCCTTTTCTAAAAGTCGACTAACGAACTTCACACAGATGAACAGAAATGTCTTTTCTCTCATTAATCTTAACTTCGCCAGAGAACATTAAAGAACAGCTGATGTTTAACACCAATCTGAAATCTATACACGGGTCACACATTCATAAAAAACATAATAATGTATAAAACTGTCGTATGAAAACAAACTGATATGAAACTAATGAAAAAGGAGCTTTTCAATCATTTCTACTGAAGTTTCCCTCCTGTGACGTCCTGCAGCTTCTTTCTTCTTCAGATCTTCATGTGATGAGCTGCGAGGAAACATTTAGAGAAGCATGAAGTAACGAACGAAAAAATCAGAAAACCACACTGACAAACAAACAGTTAGTAATAACGACAGGAGCTACACGACGCTCAACAACTTCAACAAAGTCATCATCAGGATTGGTAACATGGATAAAATCTCCACTCGAACAAAACTTCTGCCTCTTTTTTAGAGATAAAACAGGTGAAAATAATGATTCAGATCAGTTTACTGATTATTCTCTCAATTAATCATTTGATCTATAACGATCCACATCACAAGTTCCCAGAGTCCAACAGAACACCTTCACATGTCTCTTTCAGAAAGAAATGGTTCTTGAAAATCTTCAAAGATGAAAAGTTGCTTCTTCTTTTGAAGACAAATGTAATTCATACTTTATAATCATTAAAGGACATCAAGACAAACCTCAGAGACCCTGATCAGCAACAAACACTGTCTGGCTGTATGTCTCAGTGTTTAGAGTATTTTGCAAGCTCACAAAGTGACATCAGCGTTTAATACGTTGTATAAATATCTAAGACTGAGTTCTTAGAGTAAACCATCTAAAATGTGTTTCCTAAATGTCTTCAATTATCTGACAGAAGAGCAGCTGCAGTTAGAATCCTTCTAACATCAGAATCACTCCTGAAACTTCATTTTATATGAAAACGTCTCCAAATTCAAGCTGATGGATGGTTCTGTGATTTCGGGTGTATTCTGATCGACTTTCAGTGTTTCTGTTATTCATATTATTACTCTGAACGTGATCTGAAAAATATATAATTCCTCACAGCGGTTGTTATAGACTCTGTGTGGACTTTTGAAACGGCCCATTCATAGTTATCGTTCTTGGTGGTGACAGCTCTTTGGTCTTTGTTAAGAAATGCAAGCTTTCTATTACTCAGCACGTTACTGTTGCTTGGTCTCGTCACTTTGCAGCTCTGTTACGACCTCTGCTGGTGGATCAGAGGTGAAATATGTCCTCCATTCTGCCTCTGCAACCTTAATACAGACGGTGAGGCAGAATGACACAATATTCCCGCCTTGAAAGGCAGCGTTAATGCAGCCAGTAAGGCAGCGTTGACTCAGTGCTCATATGTGTGTTTGTACACTCACAGACTTGACGGTCTGTTTGATGTAGTCCTTCTTGACAGTCAGGTCGTGGTCTGGGTAAGTGTCAAACACCTAAAAACAAGAAGGACACAAGAATAAATCATTAATATATTCTGACTACCTTATTTATTTCAGGGTATCCAACTACTCCACTCAGAGTGTTTAGTGTGAGTGTCGGTCCTGCAGGTGTAAACAGGAGGAGGCTTGTTACCCTCTGACAGATCTGTTTCATGGTCATCTCCTCCAGGTTGGCCTCCTTCAGCAGACTCTTCACCGTCTCCTTCAGCTGCTCCTCAGTCGGCGCCTTCTTCACCATCTTGATGAGTGGCTCGTCATCGTCTGAGCTGTCCTCTGCTGCAGGTACAAACAGAAGAACAGGGTGAAGTGAATGATGCAGCAGCGAAACGACTTCACGAGTCTTCCATCTGAACATGAACAAGAACACATTTACAGCTAATATAGAGATTCCTTTCAGCACAGCTGCTGTTCCTCTACTTTAACACAAAACATGTAGTGACACGATTTTAAATACAGCTTGTTCCACACAAACTGTACAGCAGTGAAAAAGCCGATGTTTTGGGATAAAAGCCAAGTTATAATATAAAAAATATACATAAAAAAAAAACTTCAGTCAACAATAGAAAGTAATGCATTTTCTGAAAAGGTTTTAAGACAACTTCAGGCCTTATTTAATGTTATTTAAGGCTTTTCTTGGTGCGGAAGGTACAAACGTGAGCACACCAGAATCTACAGACTCCATTTAATTAGACTTAAATAAAAAAATCAGTTGAACATAAACATGATATTGTATGAAATGAAACCATGAAAGCCTGGATGCTCTCCGACCTCTAACCTGTAGGGCAGCAGCTCTCACAATGCACAATTAAACTACACCTTCAGACAGATTTTTCTTCCCGTGTGTAAAAACCAAAGTTTGTATAAACATGAAACGCTTTTCACTCGGTTTCCATGGTTACATCTGTCAGAAATGTTCTGAACTTTAATTTTGGTCACATTGTCTCCAACATTCAACGGCTCTGAGAGAATCACTGAGCTGAACAGTTATCGATTAGGTTTCTATAAAATTCTCAGTACCTTTAATCGCCTGTTCTGCGCTGATCAGCACGAACTCACCTGTGTTTGTGTTGTTTTTGCTGTTGCTGTTGCTGCTACTGTCAGCCTTCTTGGTTTTGGCGGCAGGTTTGGCTGATTTCTTTTTTTGGGGCTGTAAATCCACAAATAAACATCAGCTCGACAAGACGCGAGAATGTAACTTTAGCAAACTAAATGAATTGATAATAAGGAAGAACCAGCAGGAAAACAAGCATGTAAATAAGAATAAAGCTCATGTGTGTACAGAACTGGACTTTACACAACCACCCAGGAGAAAACTGAAAAATAAATGAGAACTAAGTAGATGCATCTTCAACACAAACACACAGATCACACTGCTCGTCTCTGAGGCTGCTTCCATTCAATTCTACAACATTAGGAGTATTTTTATGTCTACACAAAATATTATTTATCATATAAGTCGTGATTTGTACCTTCTCATCACTGTCAGCGTCAGATTCTGACTCATCTGAAACTTCCTTCTTCGATCTCTTTTTAGGAGGGCCTGTCTTCTTCGCTGGTGTCCTCTGTCTCTTCACTGCTGCCGATTTCTTGGAAGCCGACTTCCCTCTGGCCGACTTTGACTTGGGAGACTGACAAAACATGTTTGTGGATTAAAACCTGAAGACTGCTGATTCGATCTCCCGGGTGTCAAAGTGTCCTCGGGCGAGATACTGAACCCCAAACTGCTCCTCTTGTGCTGGTCAGCACCTTGGATAGCAGCCACCACCATTAGTGTATGAATGTATGAATTCCTGTAAGTCGGTTCTAATGTAAAATGTCAGAAAGTGCTTGAGAGAAAAATCTTTCTCTCATTTTCTGTGAACTCAAGCTGATTCCTTCAGACGTCTTGTTTCGTCCGACCGACAGCCCCAAACACAAAAATATTCAGTTTCCTACACAAATAAAGTAACTAATGTTCAGCATTTTAGCTTGAAAAATGACATGAACAATGAATCAATTCATCACAATAGTTTGCGATTAATTCCATGTCAATCGACTTATCGCTGGTCAACCTCACCTCATCATCTTCCTCCTCCTCCTCCTCCTCCTCCTCTTCATCTGCAGACTCCTCCGACTTGTCCAACTGGTCCTCCTCCTTCTCTGATGGTCTGTCTTCTGTTTCTGATCCCTCAGCCTCAGCTGAAGCTCCCGCCTTCTCATCTTCCTCATCATCATCCTCGTCGCTGCTGGAGTCCATGACGATGGCTTTGGATTTGCTTCCTGGTTTGGACTTCTTGGGACTGGACGACGAGCTCCTGGGTTTGGGTTTGCTCTTCTTCTTGGTCTTGGCATTCGAGTCGTCGCCCGAAAGTTTCTTCTTTGATTTTCTCTTTTTCTTCACGGGCAAACGCTGCCAAAGCAAAAAAGAGCACTTTCAGTTTACTCATTAAATGATGAGCTCCTTCCTGATCGAGAGGAAACCTCAAAGGTCTGAATTTCTATCTTAAAACTTTAAGTCATGCTCAACACCAGGGGCCCTTTTATAAAACTTATAAAATAATTATTTTAAAGTGAGCAGTAGACAAACACATTCATCAGGCGACTCACTGGTAACCAGTGTTTCCCACACATACATTTTACTTGGATGTTCCGCCACAAGTATATTTGGCGACACATATTTCCATTTTATTCATCCTTTTATTTTTCCAAGAGAACATTGCCAGAGCATATTTTGAATGATACAAATTGCCTAAACATATCATTCATGACATTTTGTAGAATAACTCACAGGGAGCGTCCTCGGCTCTGTTTCTGTACGGCAGTCATCTTCGATCAACCCTGAACCAACTCAAGAGAATCTTAAGCTTTAAGAGTATTTTAGACTTTTATAGACATTAGGAGCAAAAGTAGAGCCCAATAAATGTGGGGCATGAACCTTTAATTTTTGTTTTAACCTGAACTGCTTACGTTTCTGTCGGGGTCAGAGGGACAAAAGTATATCAAACTACAAACTGTTCAATTGAAAATATAACATAAATGGCGATCACATGATGATTTAGAGCTCACTTCTTACCTTCCCACTGTTCTTCGGTGCGACAAGGAAAGTCAGGATCCTGTCGACCAGATCTGTGTGGGTTCCTTTCTTCTCCAGATCCAAAACACCACAGACGACCTTCAGTTTGGTGTTGGTGAAATTTGAACTCCTAAATTCAAAACAAAGGACAGTGCTTAGTGTATTAAAAACATTGTGCTGCATTCTTTGTGGACTGAGGTTTTTTTTCCCACCTGATGACTGAAGAGACAAAGTGAAACTTACTTGAGGAGTTTTTCTCGTTTTTTGGTGAACTGTTCGCTGTCCGCGTCAAATGGAAAGCCATTAAACAGACGCAGGTTCTTCTTTATTGTTGCGATCTTATAAAAAGAACAAACAATAATTTGACATGAATATAATTATTCTTCCCTGCAAATGTATATTTTCTATATTTAGTAGTTTTGTTCACAGCGCAGGTAACAACCGAGAACTCCTGAAAGGTGATAAAATAAAGACTTCAGATATAAAGACGTCTCTGTGTCTGCTCATGTTCAGTAATCTCAGTAAATAGTGATGTAATGAATAAGAAAATGTCATTAAGTCAATCATTAAACTTCCCTCCCACTGACTCAACTTTCAGTCTCTGTCTCTATGTTGGCTCATTTTAAAATCATCCAGGTGTTGGTACCTTTCCTGGTCTGTCGAACAGGATGGCGTGCAGAAGTTTCAGGTCAGCCGGCTTCATCTTGGTGATCTGGTAGCCGGTGCGCGGAATGTCACCCAATTTATCTCCGCTACCTGAAAACATGGGAAAATTAACCCAGTGCCTGTTAGCTACTCTATCCAGCCATTGCTGAAAACAAAACAACAACCAAATATGTGTCCAGCAAAGTCAGATATTTACCATCTCCAATCTTGAGCTTCTCCTTTTGCTTCGGCGCCTGGAAATCGAGCCTCTCAACTGACTTCTTTGTCCTCTTGCCTTCAATGATATCACCTGCAGCTGCCATGACAGGGAAAAATAAACCAACATTACTTGGTGCTCTTACACCATGACTGAGGAGTGGCTGAACTGTAAACATCCTGTTCCTGAATGTGTAATTACATACAGGGGTAATTAATTAAATGTGTCAGAGTGGTGTTACATGTCTCACCACCAGAGACAGATTTCTTCAGTGTCAGGTGTGATTTTAGTTGCTGACTGGAAGACTGAACAGAGGGTGTAAACCATCCCCTTTAATTTACCAGATATTTTGGAGTTGCTTTTGTTCGGACTGGACTGGTCTTCCTGTGACGTCTCCTGCTGGTCCTCCACTTCTTCCTCGGACACGGCAGAGCTGTCCATCGCTTCCTCCGCCACCTCAGTCATATCTGTGCAGCTTCTTTCTGTCCAGGTATCAGTTTATCCTGACAGGGGAAAGATGTTTCTATCACTGTAATCCCCCATGCTGGTCTGGTAATGAATGTTTTTCACATGCACAATCATGAATACACAAAACAATTAAAATTACAGCCTTATATTCAGTTATGAATTAAGAACCATAACACTGATCTCACTGACATGCAGAAATAAATCATATTTCTTATGAATAGAAAATCATACTCATTACATCTAAGCTTCTGTATTAAATTTGCTGAATAACTGAACACATTTCTCCTCACACAATGCAACAGTTAGCACGATGCTGGAGTTTTTTCACTTATATTTAAGAGCATGTATTGTTTTAACCAGCGGGACTGGTTGGATGCACATCTTGAATGAGGGCATGAAGTAAAAATTCCATTCATAAATCAGCCAATTTACGTAAAAACCTGATAAGCGTTGCTTGACAAAATTAACATTTCCCTGGAACCAGCATCAAAAGATGTCAAATATGTCCTTTACTTGATGTAGTTTGCTGTATAAGACATATGCCGAATCCTAATTTGTCTCTTAATAATCACTTCTGACGTAAAATTAGGCATCGTGAATACGTGTTTTTCCAAGGAGGAGCTTTTCAACATAAACTTGTCAGAATTATCAACGGTGTCTGGTGGCTTGGATAGAATTAACGTTAGTTCGCACTGATAGCAGCGGTTCACTACGGCCAAAGCACTTCTATTGAGCAGAATCTACTCTTAAATTCAATTACAACTTATGTCTGTAAATGATATGCGAGTCGCAGACCTGAGTCAGCGTCTTAGGAGACGGTCGGCTCACTATTTCCCGTACTCCACCTGCCCTCCATGCTGTTTAGTGTCTTCAGTCCTTCACAATAAACGTCCGTGCGGATTGGCGCGCTGCAACTTTACATTACGCAGAACATTGTTAGCCGCTGCGCGTTCAGTTAGCCCCGCTATCAGTCTCCGGGACACACCACAACCTCCACAGTCCCGTCTGTGCCACCAGTCGCTGTTTGTCGGTTAGTTATCCGTTGTTAACTTTTGTTCCCAGCGGAGTTTAAAAAGCAAACCAGGCGTAAACGTTTGCTAACACACAGCTAGCCACTGCTTGCTAACACTGCCGTTAGCAACCATAATGTTAGTGACGTTCACTCACAGCGCGGTAATTAGACAGAAATAGCGGTGTGAACCATTTTCAACTTAATGGAGCGATGCGACTAACTCCATCTGAATGTCAGCACAGAACCACACGATCGCTCCCTGACGTTAGCGGACAGGGCGTTAAAAGTTTTACCTTGTTACGAAGCAGAGAACTGCGTCTCATCTGTCACTTTCTTGTTTTTAATTTCATGATGGCGGTTTCTCAGGGGGGCGGGGATTACTGCGGCGGCCGCTCCACTGATTGGACCAGGGACTGATGACGTTACCCTTCTTCGTGTTGTTGATGGTGGCTCGAACCTGTTAAAGCTGCATTACCGCCCCCTGGTGTTCTTACTGTCTGGAGTAATAGAAGAAGTAGTAGAAGAAGAAGAAAATAGTAATAAAGACGATAACAACAATAAGAGGAAGATGAAGATTAAAGGAAAAAAATAATATTAGTAATAACAACAACAACAACAATAATAATAATAATTATAAGATACAAAATAATACTATAGTTTAATAATAATAACGACAATAAGAAGAAGAAGGAGAAGAAGAATTTTCCCAGAGTGAATTCATGTTACTAGTTTGCTTGTTTTATCTCAAACTAAGGTTTGCACACATGCCTTTATTTGATGTGTTTTGGTTGTGATGTTTCCTCCACAGGAGACAATAAGCTTTACAACAACCTTAGAGGGGCAGAGGACAACAAAATGTGTTGGTAGATCCAACTGTGTGTAGACACACACACTTCACATTGTATTTCCCATTTGGAATGATACATGGGAATTGTTGGTGTGTGCAGGTGGGCAGAATTAATCTTGCATTAGAAAATGGAGAGTAGTAAAAGTATTAAAAGTAAATTAATTATTAGAAGTAAAGTAATAAATGGACAGAAACATTCAACAACTCTCCATGATAAATGTTTACAATGTTTAATTAGGTTATAAGTTACACAAAAATAATAGTATGGAAATGCTACAAAGTAGTTAACAAACACCAAACATTTTGTCATGAATCACCAGAGGATTGTGAGCTGAGAGCTGAAGCTTCGTTTGGTCATTGGTCACAACAGTGTCCATCAGCAGCACACTCAGAGATGGCTTATTCTGACTGCATGTGGTGTTTCTGACTACAAAATGTTTGGAGGTACTGTGGATCATGTAACTGGGTCACAAAGTTTCTGTTATAAAAACTCACTTTGGCACAACGGGACAACTTTTGCTTGTTAGTGTTCAGATGGCACTATGGCAGCAGCATAACACAACAGTTAATTTACTTTTCTGACAGTAAAATATAGTTTGATAAGATGAAGGTTACAGATTGTGTCTCCTTCACACCTCTGATTATCAGACAGACTCATAATGTCCCAGCTGAAGTGACCTGACCGGCTGAGGGATCATTATTCTGACGTACAAGGAGGAATAATGAGATGTGGGGCAGCGGTGATGTGCAGCAGGTACATCTGGATGACAGGCTGATGTCTGGATGCTGCTGTAATTGCTGCTGGAGATGTGCAGCGCTGCTCAGACGCCCTCAGCGGTCAGCAGGCTGGAAGGACTTCAGTGAAGGAGTTGAACACCTGCAGTCTCGTATGAAGTGGGATTAATGCCACAGAGCGCAAATCAGAAAACTCATCATGCAAACACACACAGTGCTGCTGCCCCAAATACTTAGCTACTAAATCAAAATATGGATGAATCCGCCGCTTAAAGTAGTCCCCAACAAACACACTGTTTGCTTTATAGCAGCTGTTAAAGGATACTTACCAATGGACACAGAGCTGCAGTGTTGAACTGAATATCTTTAGGTGTCTTAAAGGTGCAATATGAACACATTTCAAGATCTTTCTGTCTAAACGAACTAAATATCCAAACTCTTTGTGTTCATGACTGAATAAAAAAACTGAGCTTCAAGAACAACATTATTCATACTTTTCTGGGACCTTATTTTCCTCATAGAACAGCTTGTTTATTCACTAAGGGAAAAAATACATATTTCAGAGTTTGTACTTTTGTTTGTACTATTATTATGAACTAAAGTACACAGTGCCTCTTAATGTTCATCGGACATAAAAGCTGAAAGGATGTGAGTCAGATGGACCTCAAGGAAATTATACTGGGCATATTTATTTATTTTTCTATTTCTTTTATTTTTTGCTGTTTTCTGCTCATTATTCATCAAATAATTAAATGAATGAGTATTTGCAGCCCTTTCTGAAAATTGCAGCCTCACAGGGCAGCAGCACGGATACACTCTGTTTCTATTCATAAAAAAATCCCAAAACTACAAAAACAACAAAAACATGCACTACATTTGATTTGGACCCTAGGACTGTGTGTTACACACATATTCTAGTAATTACAGGTAGCAGGAGAGAGAGGGAGATACACACAGGAAATGAAAGTTGAAGACAGTTTGTTGTCAGACATTTTGAGCAGAGCAGAGGGAGGAAGACAGGACGACAGGGTGAGTGTTAAAAATAATGGTTAGTCTTACTACTGATTATTCTGCTGACTCTTTATGATCAGGTGTTGAACCTGTTATACCCAAAGTTCATTTTGTCCCTGTTCCTGGTTTCTGAGTCATCACAGCTGAACATATCAAATAAATAAGAAGATACAGACTGTACAGGTGGAGAACTGACATTATAGTGTGTGTGTGTGTGTGTGTGTGTGTGTGTGTGTGTGTGTGTGTGTGTGTGTGTTTGTGCTTGTTAAAATACTGATTTTGTTTATTATGATGCTGTGGCTAATTAAGCGATGAGTGTCACGGCAATATCCCGGACTCCCTCACAAATCGAGGGGTTTTAACTTTTGTTGCATTATGAGGAGAAACTCAACCAATGTTGTGAACTGTTCATGGCAAATTTGAACTCATTGATACCTCCTTGTAAATTTGACATTGAGTACAATACATTAAGATGTTTCTTGTAAAAAATATCGGTTTCTTCGCAGGGCTCCGTTTAAAAAACGCTCAATTTAGAAACTTGCTGCGTTAGGAGGAACTGTATAGACGTTGTGAAACGCTGTCAACAACACATGCTTAACCACTTTGACCTACATGTTCATTCGGCAAATGTCATACATGAAAAAAAATTCTATGTGGAGAGAATTCGTTTGTGCTAATTACGCAGGTGTAGCCCTACATGGCCATATATGGTATGCCCCATGATCGTATTTATTCATTTCCATCCTAACGTTAGTTTGGGTTAATTACATTAGAGACCCAAATAAGGCTTATTATTAGGTTAACTTGAACCTTAGAGGTAACAGTGTCTGACAGTATGATGATGGTGGATTTAATAAAAATAAAACAAAGACAAAGAGTGATGATTTTTTTTAAGTCAGCAGTTTTTTTTTTACATATGTGTGCCAACATGTATTTTAAGTCATAACAGGGCAAAATATGAGGTGGGGACATGACATGACAGGAATAAACTCTCTGCATTATTTGACAAAACAAATTTTTTGTCTGCCAACATTTGCATCCAGCTGTTTCTTCAAGCTCACATATGACTCATCACACAGTCATGGTGGTTTCACCAGCTATAGAAATCACAACATCTATGAATTTGAAATGCTCACTGAAGCTTAATGTTGTAACCAGTTCCGGCTGGGCAAGACCAAAGTCTTCAAAGCTCAATCAGGAAACACAGCTCAGGTAGTGGTTTATTCCGTTGTAAACATTAAAAGTAAAGTCCCTGTTAACAGTAACTGCTACCAGGAACACTGAGGTTAAGATTTCCTGAACCAGAACCTAAGGAGAACCTCCTGATCATTTGTCTAGACTCTAGGGTTCTGTTCTGGTCTTCAGGTAGAAATTTTTTTTCTCAGTTTTGATCCGTGAAATGACTCCAAACACTACAGTCCTCATAATCCTCAGCATGCATTGCTGTGGAAACAACTCGTTCTAGATCTGTGACATCCCTGTTGCTTTATTTTCAGAAACAAACTGCTCCTGATCCAATATCCAATAGTGAATTAATTCCATCCCACGAGTACCGTTTCTGATACAGTGGCACTCTGGGTGTAGTTGTTCCCAGAAACTCTCAGTCCATCCAGTATATCAGGGTCTGTCTCTATCTTGCCTTTATGTTTGTTGTCTCTTTGTTGTTCTCATCTCTTCAGCTCTTGTTGGAGGAGGCGAAGGAGACAAAGTAAAAGTATTATGCTCCAGTCATTCAGAGAGCACGGCGTAAACACATCGCTGTCCGCAAGTTTATCAAGATGAGTGCAGAAGGTAAGGCTGTCCTCTGTAAGTGGGTTAAGGAGGCACCACATTTGGTTTGCTCAGCAACTACTAAAGGTTATGCAAAGGCCTCTGCATCTGCTGTAATACCTGCAGGGTCTATGTGGCTTCGGTTGGCACAGAATGGTGGTTTCAGCTTCAGGTTTCCAGAGTAACAACTCCACATGTCAGGCAGTGTTAACGTAGGCTTCAGGAGTGAATGAAGGGTTGCTACTTGGTCATTTGTTTGTGTCATCATTATGTGTGGATGCAGGGGGGAGAAATAATGGTTGCTGTTGTTAACCTTGGTCATGCACATGTCTGCTTGAACCTGTGCAGTTGCATGAAACAGAGGCAGTAACTGAGGGTGTTATCCCTGTAGCTTTCCAGGAGGTAGGTCCACAGGAAGTGGAAACATCACTGTGCATGCAGGAGGCCACAGTGCAGCAGGGGTACCCAAGTTTACATTTGCTAGCTAGCTAGCTTATGTTAAGAATTTGTTGAATGAGAATGCAGATGTGTCTGCAGTGGGTGATAGTGAGTTGGGCTGCACCAAAGTCATACACCTCGAGTTTACCCTGTTAGACAACTACCCAGTTAAGCGGCATCATCATATAATCCCTCCAAGTTGATATGTCAAGGTTAAAGTACATATAATGATGCTTTTGCAGCAGGGAGTTATTAGAGAGCTGCAGCCTGTACTACTCACCTTTTGTGATTGTGTGGACCCCGAGGACGAATGTGGATTATTGCCAGCTAAACGCTAAGAGTCACTGTAGGTTAGTGGTCGACAAGGGCAAATGTGCTGGAGCTCAAGACGACACATGTAAATAGATGAAACACAAGTAAAACATCTTCATCAATATGACAACACATGTGCAGCATTTAGGAAATTTACTGTAAACATACATAACACAACCAAATACACTGCAGTGGGCCAAAAACTCCCATAAAAAACATGCTAATACAAAAACAAACACCTAAAACATATGCAATAGAAAAACATTGCATCTTGCTAAAGTCCTGAAGCACATGCACTATGGGTCTGGTCACCAGGTAGTATAGAAGACATTTCAAATGGTGAGAGGGTGCTGCTACTGGTCGGGGGTGTACTCAGAAACAAAGATGCATTGGTGAAAGTTTGAACTTTGCATTTTGATCAAGGCCACATTGCCAAAGGTTAACACAGAATGGGGGAGTCTGTTAGCATCTTGACCTCTGGAGTTGCTGGCCATGGATTTTATGATGTTGGACCCTTCATGAGATGACACAAAAATGTGCTGCTGTTCACATATGTATTCTCAGTTCACAGTGGTAGGGCCTTGCTGAAGGAGTGGATTCATAAGGATTCCTCAAGAATCCACTCAAATGTTTTGAAGCAGAGATACAATACAGAATCTGTGTAAGGTTTATGGAATGAACTAAAGCCTCACCACCCCGTTGAGTTTCTCACTGAAATGATTCACTGGAATTAAACATTTCAATATAGTGATAGCTTCCATTTAGCTAAAAAAATAGTCAGGTGTTGAACAGACTTGATTGTCATCTACAAGTTGACTGTTCCGTGGAGAAACACAAATGCACACAGGTTTTTTGTATTGCTTTTCTTTAATGTTGGTCATGAAATAATAACCTTCTCATTTTCTTTCTCTTCCAGCAGATAGTGGTCTGAAGGAGGTTTTAGATGAACATAAGATCAGTCTTAGGAGGAGATGTGAACGTGTGGCTGAAGGAAGTGATGAAACAGGAAGTGATGAAAAAGGAAGTGGAACCCTCCTCAACAGGGTCTACACTGAGCTCTACATCACAGAGGGACAGAGTGAAGAGGTTAATACCCAACATGAGGTGAGGCAGCTAGAGACAGCTGCCAAGAAGACCTTCAGTGAAACTCCTATCAAGTGCTGCGACATCTTTAAAGCCTCACCTGACCAACAGAGACACATCAGAGTCGTTCTGACAAACGGCGTCGCTGGAGTTGGAAAAACCTTCTTGGTGCAGAGGTTCACTCTGGACTGGGCAGAGGGCTCCCTAAACCAAGATGTCAGTCTGGTGGTTCTGCTTTCATTCAGGGAGTTGAACCTGATCAGAGATGAACAGTACAGTCTTCTCAGGCTGCTCAATGTTTTCCATCCAACATTACAGAAGGTGACAGCAGAGACGCTCACTGTCTGTAAACTTCTTTTCATCTTTGACGGCCTGGATGAAAGCAGACTTTCACTGGATTTCAAGAACCATGAGGTCGTGTCTGATGTCACACAGGAGTCATCAGTCAGCGTGCTGCTGACAAACCTCATTGAGGGGAAGCTGCTTCCCTCTGCCTTTGTCTGGATAACTTCCCGACCTGCAGCAGCCAATCAGATCCCTCCTTCACGTGTTGACAGGGTAACAGAAGTACGAGGCTTCACTGATGTCCAGAAGGAGGAGTACTTCAGGAGGAGGTTCAGCGATGAAGATCGGTCCAGCCGAATCATCTCACAAATCAAGACCTCCAGGAGCCTCCACATCATGTGTCTGATCCCAGTCTTCTGCTGGATCACTGCTACTGTTCTGGACCACATGTTGACTACAGACCAGAGAGGAGAGCTGCCCAAGACCCTGACTGACATGTACTCACACTTCCTGCTGGTTCAGACAAAGAGGAAGACGAAAAAGTATGATGAGGGACGTGAGACAAGTCCACAGGAGCTGACGGAGGCTGACAGGGAAGTTCTTCTGAAGCTGGGGAGGCTGGCGTTTGAACATCTGGAGACAGGAAACATCATGTTCTACCAAGAAGACATGGAGCGGTGTGGTCTTAATGTCACAGAGGCCTCGCTGTACTCAGGAGTTTGTACAGAGATCTTCAGAAAAGAGAGTGTGATCTTCCAGAAAACTGTCTACTGCTTTGTTCATCTGAGCGTTCAGGAGTTTCTGGCTGCAGTCTACATGTTCCACTGTTACACCAACAGGAACACAAAGGTCCTGAAGAATTTCTTAGGAAAAGAGTGGGACCATGTTGTTACTGATTATCCAAACTTGGATGACTTCTTGATGGGAGCCACAGAGAAATCCTTTGAAAGTAAAAACGGCCACCTGGACCTGTTTGTTCGCTTCCTTCATGGCCTCTCTCTGGAGTCCAACCAGAGACTCTTAGCAGGCCTGCTGGGTCAGACAGACAACAGTCCAGAAGTCATCCAGAGAGCCATCAACAACCTGAAGGAGAAGAGCATGTACGATATCTCTCCCGACAGAAGCATCAACATCTTCCACTGTCTGACGGAGATGAATGACCACTCAGTCCATCAGCGCATCCAAGAGTTCCTGAAGTCAAAGAACAGATCAGAGAAGAGACTCTCTGAGATCCACTGCTCAGCTCTAGCCTACATGCTGCAGATGTCAGAGGAGGTTCTCGAGGAGTTTGACCTGAAGAAGTACAACACATCAAGGGAGGGACGACAGAGACTGATTCCAGCTGTGAGGAACTGTCGAAAGGCTCTGTAAGTCCAGATGTGATTGATTTTATGAACCAGTGTAGATCATTAATTTAGTTCTTAAACACAGTGGCCGAAAATTTTCAGTTGGTTTTGCTTATAGCACTCAAGTAAAAGAACACATTTATTTCTCATCAATTGTTACATTTTACATTTATTTTTCTATTTTTACAACTAATTTGTTTAAATCATATTATGGCTTCAAGTTATACATAATTAAGGCCGTTGCTGCTCTGAGTGATAGAGAGTCGTGAGTTGTGTAGGTAGCTGCCAGAAACCAGGTTTGATTAGGCCCACCTCAGCTCCAACCATGCTCCAGGACCTTGCCCATTTTTGGAATAGAGGATTTAAGCATGACAGGCACATGCCAAGATGCTGATGGCTGGAGACTACATCCACACAGAAAGAAAGATGCTCAGATGCTAACAAAATTGAGGGAGAGACAACTTTATCTTTGATATTGAGACTGAACTATGTATAGGTCTATGAGGGTTGGAAATAACAAAATTCAAAAACCAACTAAAAAATGCACGGTAAACACGCATTTTTTTAACTGATTTGATCAATTTATAGTTGATTTGAAGTTGAGATGTGATATGATGAAAACAGTTGCAGTTTTATAATTTAAATCTTACATTCATCAACCATAATTCAAAACACAAGAAATGTATTTTTTTTCCATTAAAGGAAGGTGTTCTCAAGAGTGGAAGTAACAGAAAATAACTGACAAAAGAAGTGATAAAAATGTTTACAATTGAATAAGGAAAGTAATGAAATCTATGTAAATTGAAAGACTGAGTGATAAACTGTCAATTGAATTGATAAACTTGATTTACATCTTATTTTAAACTTTATTTTTTTGATATTTAACAGGACTACCATTCATCGTTCCTAACTAATATTTATCGCTTACGGCAAGCAATTTTCGCTACTTCTACCCTGAAGATCACACCTACTCAGCAAATAACTGCTTTTCTTGCAACTCCCGCCTTTCTCTGCCTGTAATTGGTTGCCTTCATTGGTCAAATATGAATATGACTGTTAGTTTAAACTTTGAATCAAGCATATTCTATATTTTGTCTATCTCAGGTGTGACATTTTTTGTTGTGAATGATGAATGGTGAAGGTAAGACGTGGTTTATGATAAATCATGACTCGGTTTTCATCATACCATGACTGTTTTATTTTGAAAATCAAATCGACATTCAATTAATCAAATCACCTGGAAATGTATCAGTCTATTTTTCAATTCGCATTCATATTTTCTCTTTTACTAATGTGACGAGCAAATGTTAATCAAAACAGTCACACTGTTTTGTCATCAAATGCATTAAGTAACTGTAATCCTGTGTCTTTCACATTTTCATTTGTAATGCATGTGTCATGACAGACTATCTGACTGTGGACTCTCAGAGACTCACTTTGATGTTGTGGCCTCAGCTCTGAAGTCCAACCCCTCCCATCTGAGAGAGCTGGACCTGAGTCGCAACAACCTGATGGATTCAGGAGTGAAGCTGCTGTCTCCTGGACTGCAGAGTCCACACTGTAGACTGGAGACTCTGAGGTCAGTTCACAGACTCTGGCTTATGAAGTCAGGTTAGGAAGGAGCCATTTCACATTCAGTATCTACATGAATAATTGTGTGAATGTTGTGACATTTGGATGATGTCACAACCCTTTTGTGACATTATCCAAATGTCCTTTCACACAGATGCTCCGCATTATCACAGCAACAAAGGCTCGCCCTGATGCCGTCTTTGTTTGTTCACACTTAACCAAGCAGCTCCTGCATAAAGCTGCTCCAGTGTGTCATTTCATACAGCATGCCGGCATTGTGGAACAAAAAGAGGGGGAAAGGTACACATAACTTTTTTCCACCTGTTATTCTAAACATGTATCCACCAACTGTTTATAATCATATAGATTCACTTATGTGTTGTGATTGAGAGACTGTCATATCTTGCCTCGTGAAAAGTTTCAAAGTTAAGTTTTTTGTTTTGAATTTCATAATTACATTATCACCAACAGTAAATAACGGATGCCGTTTTCTGGGGAAAGCTCACTGCAAAAGTGGCGTCGTGTCTTCACTTTTTATTCCGCGTTTAGACGAGCGTTTTTCGGGAGGAAATCTGCGTGCATACAGTGACGCAAACGTGTGTGGAATTCGATTTGGTATGCCTGCCAGGCGGCTAGGGTCTCGTCCAAAGCCGCCTGGGTCGCCTCCGACGAATTGGTGCATCCAAAATTTGATAGGGGTAATTACAGATCCTTCTCTGTTCAGTAATACCATCTGTACATATCCTGTACATTTCGTGGAAAGACTCCTGTACGTTTATTAGAGCTGCCAGAGCAGCTTGAAGGTTCGATGCATGGAAATAATCCAACATGTTTATTTCCCTGTACTGGCGCATGTATGCGGCGTAAACGCGTACGCGACGTGAGCAGATCTGAGCAGAGTTTTGCGGTTTGCCAGTGTACACGGAAACGCTGCGACGGAGCGTATTCAACTTTTCCACTCTGGAGGGTGGTTTCAGATTTTTGCGTTTTCAAGCCCCAAAAACGCCATCACCGTGTAAACGAAAGGCACTTCTGATAAAATATTTTGTCGTTTTTACCCGCAAGCGTCCTCGTGTAAACGGGGTCTATACCCCAAATTCTGAGCCCTGATGGCTGTTCCATCAGTTTGTCAGTGTGTGTGAATGCCTGAGCATAGAAATATCATGTATGACTTTTGATGAGCAGGTTGGCAGGATGCACCAACATCCATGTCCCATAACCCGTAGACTGAAGAGTCAGTTTACCATTAGGACATAGTAATGATGATCTGCAAATGTATCACATGAACAGATATAATGAATGTTTATCTACATATATTTTTCTTTTTATTCAGACTGAAATACTGCAGGTTGCAAACGATCAGCTGTGCTTCTCTGGCCTCAGCTCTGAAATCCAACCCCTCCCATCTGAGAGAGCTGGAGCTGAGTGGAAATGACCTGTATGATATAGGAGTGAAGCTGCTGTGTGATTATCTGCAGAGTCCACACTGTAGACTGAAGACTCTGGGGTCAGACACCATTATTCACTTTTGTGCTAAGAATTGCTTGAGATATCTTAATGCTAAAGTCAATGAGGCACATCCAGTTGTATCCAAACTGATTTTGAGAAGTCTGGACAGCAAACCACATTTATACAGTGCTACTGACACCCACATCGCTGCCACAGCAACCGTGCAGATATGTTGGTGATGTCTGGACACAAAAATCTGAGCCGATCATTTGCAAATGATAATGCAACTCTCTCTTTTTCAGATCTGATTTGAGACACAAATATATTTAAAACCTTCATAGAACTAATATGCTGGATAATTCACTCTAAACCCCTTAAAGACTTTATTTCTCAAGCATGTTTTTAAAAAAACTTTTTAAAGAAATCTCTATTTCAGCTGTTAGACAATAATTCAGGAGTAGTACTTTTTTTTTTAATGAAGCTATATGATGTCTATAGTGGCTGAATTGTTGAAACTGAAATTCTTCATATTGAGCAACACATAAGACCTAAAACATCTGATCAGATAAAAAAAAAATTGATTTTCATCTACACCATTTATTCTTTATTCAGGTTGTTTGGCTGCCGTTTGTCAGAGGTCGGCTGTGCTGCTCTGTCCTCAGCTCTGAAGTCCAACCCCTCCCACATGAGAAACCTTGAGCTGGGTGGAAACAAGCTGCAGGATTCAGGAGTGAAGCTGCTTTGTGATTTTCTGCAGAGACCAAAATGTAGATTGGAGTCTCTGAGGTCAGACACCATATTAACTTCAGTGCTGAGATGAATATGATATGAAAGTTGTATTGTTACTAGCAGTGGGTAATTTGACCTAAGATGTACAGTATATTACAGTTTCTTTGTTTCATGTTTTTTGTGGTAATAGTTTACACCACAGTAAGAATCAATCTTTACCTTTTGTCAAAGAATCCTTAATTTGCATCACTTGCAGACTTTTGTCCTTTTAGCTGTCAGTTTGTTTATATAATCTGATGGGATGTCGCTCAATGCTCTCTGAAGCATCTCCCAATGGTTGGATTTGTAAACTGAACTGATTCCATTATAGACTGAATACCAGCTGGCTGCTTCTTCGCTAAATAGTTCTTCATAACTGGGAGTGTTACAACTAGAGATAACTAAAAAGGGGTGGACCCAAACGCAGACACACAGGAGGCAAGATAAGAGTGAACAAAAAGCAAGCTCTAATAACACCAAAGCTGGGTGATACAAAAAAGACCAAGAGAACAAACTTAAAGGAGTCAAAAGACCAAAAAACAAAGTAGCAAAATAACAATGCTAGACAAAGTGCAACCAAACCAATTCAACAAAGTCCAAATCCAAAAGAACAAATTAAGAAATCAAAATCCAAAAACATACCATCAGGGAGGACACAGGAGGAGACACATGAGGTCATGGGGAATCACACACAACAAACTGACAAGGAGTGAGTGGAGAACAAAGACTTAAATGCACAGACACTGATGAGGGGACGAGGAGCAGGTGCGGAGAGAGAGGAGAGAAGAGGGCAGGTGAGATAACGAGGGGGAAGCACAGAGGAGATTTAACACTGGCAGACAGAGGGAGACAAACATGCACAAGGTGGCAGGGAAAAACACAGAAGACACTGACAAGACACAAAAGGGCATGGAAATCAAAACATAAGGCACAACCAGACACAGAACCATGACACGGAGCTTTGCTTTGGTTCATTATCCTTTTATATAATGAGGTTGGCTCCAGTCGAGTTCCTTCCAAGAGATATGGCATAGTGTAACAGAATGAAGTGATAGCTGTCCTTATTCAAGATACTTTTTTACCCTGTCCAAATCTCCTACTTTACCAGCACCAAGGCAAACCAGAACATCATATTTTCTCCAACATGCTGACAGATGGTGTCAAACACTCCTCCAGCATCTTTTCATGGTTGCTGGTGGTTGAAATAATATACCATTAACAAGAGAAACATTACATCACCTACACTACCAGCAGCATAACCAATTAATGTGCATCTCTCCATGAAGAGAGCTGTGCGCTTTTAACACACAAGACACAGCAGTTTAACTTTATAGATTATTTAAATCTCTGACAAGCCAAATTAATCAACCAGGATCTAATGTTAATGATTGATCTGTGACCTCTCTCACACACACAGTCCAGATTCATACAGTGAAATCATTTTGAATGAAGCAGCAGTTCTCCTGATAAATCCTGAGCTCCATCAGAGCCTCTTTCAGAGGCTCAAAACTCCAGAGTTTCTTCTGCCACAGTCACATAATAACTTCATCCTTTATTCTTATAGAGCAAGGTAAAACAATACATTTGTAGTTTTTGCAATTTAAGGAATATGGAATGTACCCCCAGTTGTAGGCTACTTGTCCCTGCTCAGTTGTGCAACTCAGCCTCCCACTTCTCTTTATATTCTGGTAACAGCCAGTTTGTGCTGTTATTTGAAGGGAGTAGTACACACCATTTTATGAGATCTTTAGTTTTGTGGCAATTTCTAATGTGGAATAGCCTTCATTTCTCAGAAAATATTTGACTGATGAGTTTCAGAAGCAATTCTGGCCACTTTGAGACCAAAATCAAACCCTCAAAAACTGGTTTAAAGAAGCCCAGACATGATTGCACATGGGTTTTCTAGTAATCAGCCTTTTAACAGGACAAACATGGATTAGCTAACAAAATATACCGTAGAGCTTCATGCCACATCAATAGGGAGTTTTGGGTTTAATTTGGCTCTCAATAATCAATAATGATTATCAGGGATAGTTATTAATTATGATAATAAGGTCCAATTTTCATTAGATCACCTCAGCCTCACCTGGCCTGGCCTCACCCTTGAAGAAGGGAAAAGATATCCAATTCACCAAAGATACTAAACCCTCAGTTTGTAACTCTTTGATTTTTCTACTTATTGCCTCATGCTAACTTTGTGGAGACAGAACTTGTATCAGATCAGGCTGTAGGCATAATTGAAGCCTTCATTTTTTTCTCTTCCTTCAACTGCAGGTTTACAAAGAATACAATTATTTGCAGATTTGGGAGTGAGAGTGAGGAGAATTTTAATGTTTGTCAGCAATTCTCCTCACTCTCACTCCCTTACCTGCAAATAATGTGTGTCAAAAAGTGAGATAAGTTTAGTGGAAGTACTGATGTGACAAGCAAATGTTAATCAAAACAGCATATGTCACACTGTTTTGTCATCAAGCGCATGAAACAATTTTAATCTGTTGTCATGCATGTGTCATGATAGGCTTTCTGACTCTGGAATCTCAGAGACACACTTTGATATTGTGGCCTCAGCTCTGAAGTCCAACCCCTCACATCTGAGAATGCTGGACTTGAGCTACAACAACCTGCAGGATTCAGGAGTGAAGCTGCTGTGTGATTTTCTGCAGAGTCCTAACTGTAGACTGGAGTATCTGGGGTCAGTGACTCTCTGTTACTACTGCACTGTAGATCGTCAATATTTTGTTAACAATTGGTCATTTATGTAACTTATATCCAGTTGTAAATTTCCTTTAGACGTGTAGTTGCTTGCTGAAGATGCAATATTTCTTTGGTGTCCATTAGTTTCAAAGTGTTTCCTAAAACAATACAATGTCTAATTTTGTATCTACATTATTTATTCTTTATTCAGATTGGAGGCCTGCAGTTTGTCAGAGATCAGCTGTGCCTCTCTGACCTCAGCTCTGAAGTGCAACCACTCCAATGTAAGAGTGCTGGACCTGAGCTCCAACAAGCTGAAGAATTCAGGAGTGAAGCTGCTGTCTGATCTTTTGAAGAATCCACACTGTAGACTGGAAACTCTCAAGTCAGTAGTGGGTTTAATTCAGTCCATGCTGCTTAAGCAATATTGTACTAAACACAGGCAGGCCAATACCCATGTTGGGGTATCCCTCCCATTTCTACCTTTAAGCTGACTATGCAAATCAAACAGATATTTAATATAAAGTGTCACTTTTTAACTGACATATGGACTTCTACAGTAGAGAAATACATATTTTTAAAATTTTCTGTTATGTTTCTAGTTATTCGCTCTAATGGCTTGTAACATAAAATGTCACAGTCAATTGTACTGAAGATATGATGTAATTCTAGCATTTTATTGGTCAGTTTTGTCAGGACTGAAAGAATGAACACTAATTTTACAATTCATCCTTTACTTTTTGAACTGTTATAATCCCTACAGGGTCCACAGCAAGGTGATCAAAGCTGATAAATTATTTGGTAAGTATTGCAAAACTGTCCCCCATTAATCAAGCTATAGTATATTCAAATCTGATCATGAAGTGAGCATGCCCTCCTTGTACATTCATTTGTCATTTGTCAGACAAATATTCATTAATTTGGGCTTTCAATGTTTATCACCCTCATAAAGTTTTCATTATTGTTACTTCTTTTTTACATCAGATGATTCTGCTGTCAAACTGGATGTGAAAGAAAACCTGTCAGAGGAAGGCAAAAAGGTGAAAAGGAGAAAAAGAAAGAAATAATCTTTATGGGATAAATTGTATTTTTCATTGAATCATTGTCATGTACAGTTGTTTCGACTCTTTTAGACAATAATAAGAATAATAAGTATGTTTTTATTCAAAGCAACAACAACAACAGCAGTTGTTGTAAGATAAGTACTTTGTTAAACACTGCAACAACTAACTAACTTTGTGCATTTTTTATTCCAGGGTCCTTTATCCTTCCCACCTGAACAGATAACATACAATAATGAATCTGAATACAGGTAATCTCTAAAATGTCAAAGTCTCCAACTTCTTTCATTATTCATCAGTTCAAGTCATAATATTTATATTACAAGTTATATCATCTCCACAATTCTCTACCAATAAGAGATGTACGTTAAATCTTTAAAAAACACAACCACACATTTCAGAATATCTGTGTATCTAGTTTGTCCCCCCTCTGCTTTAATGACAGCATGCACTCGAGCTGGCATGGACTCCACAAGTTATTCCTAAATTCCACCAGATCTGTGTTCCATTGCAGCTCTGGCAGTCTGGACCCTTCTGTAGCAGATACGCAAGGCTTCTATTTCTGCAGGATGATAGAGCACGGCACAGCAATTCACCAACATAACATTATTATCCCTGCCTGATCTGACAGTGTTCCAGAAAGCTTTAGTCGATCCCTGATTTGAAATGACTTTATGCTGCAGCAGGATAACAAGCTCAACCCCACCACAAAGACATCAGAGTCCTGACTCTCATGGACTTTCCTCCACATTCATCTGATGTCAAACCCCACTGAATATTTATGGGGGCACTTGATGATTGAAAAAGCTAGGCATTCTGTGACATCACAAGAGGCTTTGTGGAACACTGTCAGATGATGCTGGAATAACATGAGTCAGCAGGTTTTATACTAACTTGTGGAGTCCATCCAGCTCGAACGCATGCTGTCATTAAAGCAAAAAGGGGACAAACCAAATATTGAGAAATTCTGTCAACAATTAACATTTTTAAAACATTCAACTTAGACTCAAACTGTTAAGCTGATAATATCATTTGTAAAAACAAAGTATTACATTTGAAACAAATGCAAATTAAAAGTATTCTGACTGGTGATCTCAATTTTCTGGTCCCAGAAGAAAATAGAAAAGGCATTGTTTTTCTTGCCATTGTCGCCAAGTGCTTGTTAACAGGGGCAATGTTGGACCCCTGTAAATTGATATGTGTCCTACAGGTTCAGGTGTCCTGGTCCAGGTGTGTTTCAGTGTTCTTTGACTGGGCTGGTATTCGACATGACCCAGGAGGCGGAGCTGCTGTACAGGATTGTCCAGTGGGATGAGGGTCTCCTTCAATCCGCTGGCAAGATGGCAGCAGGGCTGCTGTTTAAAATCAAGTGTTCTGAGGATGCTCTCTGTCATCTCCACCTCCCCCACTGTGAAACAAAGGATGGTAAAGACAGACTTTCAAAGATTTGTATTAATGCCATTTTCTGTTCCTAAAATAAGATGCACAGGTGACATGCAATCAAATTATAATGAAGTGTGTGCATAACATCCAGGCAGCTAACATGTGTGACAGGAAAATAACAATATATTTAAAGTCATGATTAAAGAATAGAAGCCAACTGTCCAAGTTATTGACATACATAACATTTGAACCCTCGGATGTCACATGGTTAGAAAAGTAATCGGGTGAATATCAACCTGTTAATGGCTCTTTGCTTTCACAGCCTTGCTTGTTGATAACAGGTTGTCCGTCGTTCATATCGCTGATGGTGGGATGAGCATCTTGGAGCCGCTGGAGATCACAGACACTCATGTGGTTGTGAAGGTCCCTCACTTATCTGCCTTTGGTCTGGTCTGGGATATTGTTCAAAGGTTTCTCAACATCACATTGCCAGTAAATGGTCAAGTCCTGCTGTTCATCCGACCCCCAGACACATGGCCTCGAGGACTCTATGTGTTTGTGCTGCAGGAAAACATCCCTGTGGATCAGGTAAATCCATTTCTCATTAATGCTTACCATCAGCATAAATTTATGATTTAAACCACGGCTGTTTCCTGAAAGATCAGTCACACTTCACTACTTTTATCAGAGTCATTTGGGATACTTCAACTTTAGTGATCAATAGAATCTCAATACTTATTTGCCTCTTTGCAAACTTCCTGAGATAGATCACCAACTAAGTTCCAAGAGTCAAAACTCCTGGAAAGTGTCTTGACGTCTCTGTCTGATTATACACATCATAATAAAAATATCCTGTTGCTGAAGGTTGCTGCCCAACAAGGTGATGCTGAGTACATCAGGATCCCTGCTGAGTGTCATCTCTGCTTTGGTCAAAGTTACAGTGTCCACTGTGAACCTCAAAGCTTCACAATACAGCCTAAGGTGAATGAAGTCACTTTTACTCTTATAATGGTTATAGATACTATTATAATGAATGATATTTTGACTGCATGTTGAAAATATATTCAGTTAGGAAAGTATTAAATGACACATTGCCACTGGTTTTCAGAATGCACAGTTTCGCTCGAAGTATGGACCAAATTTCCATCCAACATTTGAAGTTATCTTGACTACAATCCCAGAGAAACTAACTTTGATGGTCCAGGACCAAGAGGGGAATGAAGTCTGGAAACGTGAGCTGTATCTGACAGGTAATGGCTTCACCTTTTTACAGCAGCATTCCATCTGAATAGAATACAACAAAAGAGGATAAAACATTAGATTGCTGGTGTCAGAGAGTAGGGAACAAGGAGCTGCCGATGTTACACTGAAGGCAACATTGTTGCTGGTGTTTGACTGAAGGGAGCAAGAGATTGCTGTTGTTAATCAATAGGGAATAAGTGAGTACAAGTCTTACACTCTAGGGAATAAGAGTGTGCTAATGCTACACTGTACGGAACAAGAGATTGCTGGTGTTAAACAGTAGGGAACAAGAGATTGCTGATGTTACACTGAATGGAACAAGAGATTGCTTGTGCTACCGAGTAGGGAACAATGGAGTGCAGGTGATAGCACTGTTGGGAACAAGGGATAACAGTGTAATACTACAAGGAACAAGAGGTTGCTGGGGTTTGACTGTAGGGAACATGCAGTTACAGGTGTAACATCATAGGGAACAAGAGTTTGCTGGTGATAAACTGTAGGGAACAAAACGTTACTGGTGTTACTTACTGGGGAACAAAAATTGCTGGTGTTATACAGTAGGAAATTAGGGAGTGCAGATGTTACACAGGAGGCAATGAAAGACAACGAAAACAAACTTGAGCTGCAGCCAATATTGACAGAAAGCGTTTATTTACCTCTATACAAGGTTTGATTGGCCCCATCTACAAAACAAGTAACAGTATAAGAACACATTAATACAAAGACAGCAGCTCCATCACAAAACAAGTGTTGGTTATTAAACCAAAGTATTTTCCTTGGCTATCCTTCAGGTCCAACAATGGAACTTGAACAAAGGAACATCCCAGCAGAGGACAGCGTCCCAGAGGAGGACAGTGTCCCAGCAGAGGACAGCATCCCAGAGGAGGACAGTGTCCCAGCTGACGACAGCATCCCAGCAAAGGACAGGCTGCTCTTGGTTCGGAGCGAGTTTGTCAGAAGAGTTTCTGAACCTGTTCTCAACCAGCTTCTGGATAAACTTCTGGAAGGTCACGTCATAAATGATGAGGAAATGCAGTCAGCCACTACAAAAACCAAAGCAGCCAAAGCACGAGATGTGATTGACAATGTGCGAAGAAAGGGAACTGAAGCCAGCTCTGTTCTGATCGCTGCCCTCTGTGACGTGGATCCGTGCCTCTCCAGAGTGCTGAACTTACGCCGAAGCAAACACAAAAAGATGACAAAGTTCTGTCATTAAAGCCAGTGTTTTTTGATGAGTGGACTCTCACTCTGACGAACAAAACTGGGACAATGCTGTTAGATGTTGGGCAAGGAAACCATTCCATTACGAGCTTGTATTTGCAAACATGAACTAAAACAGATACTGATGCTGTAGTTGTATGAGACCTCACAGGAGACACACAAACAGAAGCTATTTGTCACAAAGGCATTTCTTTGAATGCAAAAAATGCATTTTCCTCTGCCAAGGATGTTTTTTTTTTTTTTTTTACCTGTGTCCATTTGTTTGTTTGTTGGTTGATTTGTCAGCACAATTATACAAACACTTCTGAACAGATTTCCACAAAACTGTGAGGGAGGATGGGTCTTTTTCTCACTTTCTTTAACATTTTCTATTTCGACATTTCCCAGGGAATCACGTATGGATCTTAATGAAAGAAATCAGGTATATTTGGTTGGCTCGTATCTATGAGAAAGTGCTGAAGGGGTCTCTTGGGCCTTGGAGGAGGTATGCACTCAACCAGTTAAAAGTGTGGTCAACAACCTTTTAAAGCCAATGCAAAGAAGAACCAAGCAGGTTCTGTTCGTACAGTTGTTGACCTTTATCAGCTCACACTTAGTAAGAAATGTTTTGTGAGTAAGTTTTTATCACAATAATTGTATTTACCTCCCAAGGAGAATATGTTTTCACCTGTTTCTGTTTAATTGTTGGTTGGTTGGTTTGTCAGCACCATTACACAAAAACTACTGGATGGATTTCCATGAAACTTGGCCCAGAGAAAAAACATTTACTCCAGAATAAAGGGATGGATACAGAAATGTTTCTTACACTCGATATCATTGTGACATATGTTTGTTTTTTTTTTGGTTTTTTTTACAATTCATGATATTTTGATTTCTCAGGTAATAATGTATTGATTTTGATGAAAAAACGTTAGGCTTATTTTAATGGCTGGTGTTATGCCCTCTGCTGCGTGCCATTCTCTTTAAAAATGTGGTCAAGAGTCCTTTTAAAGAAGAACCAAGCAGGTTCAGATTGCACAGTTCTTGAAAGTGAACAACAGTTGAAGTTCACACTCTGATGAAGATGTTCGGCTCATCAGACGGGTCCAGTCCTGCAGGCAGAACATTTTTTGTGTTTAAACTTGCTGGCTTTGAAATAAAACGGTATGATAACAGTGGCTGTTTGTCTTTTACTGGTTCAAACTACACAGGAAGCACAACCTGAAGGGAACCAGAGTTCAACTAGGAGCTGACAGAAGCATCTATAAAACACATTTACACAAATTTATTATGGATTCACTCAAAGTAAAGTCGTCTAATCCTAAATGAGGAGAGGAGGAAACAGCCACAGTGTTGTTCTTTGTTTCAGCCACTAGATGGAGACAGCTTCACAAAGAAGATGAAGCCGCAGCATCAGGCAGAAAGACGAGATGTTGCATAGTGAAGATATAAAAAACTATTTCATGTAATTAAGACGAGAATTTAACAATTAAGTCAACATTTCTCACAATTTTCAGCATCTTTACAAACCAAATAATGAACAACATTTTGGTTGACAAAGGAAATAATCAGCAGGTTAGTCCTTCATGAAAAGAATCAGTCTGATACAAAACAATTCAAAATGACTTTCACAATCCTGTTTAACAATAATTACTGAGTCACAACCCTTTAATGAACTCATATACGTCACAGGGGACACATTGCTGACGGCACTACTTTTTACTTTTGATTCTTAAAGTAAATTTTCATGATTAAAGTTAAATACTTTCACCTAAGTAGAATTTTTAATGCAGGACTCTTACTTGACTATGTTTATAGTGTTGTATTAATACTTTAACTTAAAGAAAGACTGTGGAAATTTGTCAGTTGGTTACTTTTTATCAATTTTTGTATGACATGTTTTGTGGAATTTTATGTTACCAAAATTTACGGTAGACAACGATGTTCAAAGGTTCATGACATGTACAGTTGATGTTGCTCCACGGTTCCTTTAGCAACAAGCTTTGTGTGTGTGTGCGTGCTGTCTCTGTAGGTGCTTCGTTAAGTTTGAGGTAGTGTTAGCAGCGGTGGAGAAAAGTTTCCAACACGGACAAAGTGTGCACCTTACAGTCAAATTATTTTCCTTACGTTCAACAAATTCAAAGAAATGTATGTATCTCCAACAGTCAAAAGTGGCTTTAAGCAGCGGGGGACTTCAGGCAAGTCGCATGCAGCAGCATGTTCTGATGGTGAAAGATACCTCGTGCCAAACCCCAACCAATCACTGTTCCATTATCGATGGCCCTTTCCTATTTCACCTGTACTGTCACCACTTAATTAAAGGGTAACTCCTCCACCCCTGGACCCTCAGGCTCCTCCTCCCCCACCTCCTCCTGTGTGTCACTGATCACCTCTCATACCTCCACCACTCCATTTAAAAGCTGCACCGCGAAGTGCAGCAGCTGCATCTGTGTCCTCCTCCTCCTGCTGTCTCTCTGCACTGATGCCGACAATTCCTCCTGCATTTTCAGCGCTAACTTTACTTTGTTCTCATCATGTGATCATAGAAAAAAGTCAACTTGCTCTGTTTGAGGATTCGTGAGAATGTGGAGTTATCATCCAAGCAGGATGTTTACGATTCTCTTCAGTTAGATCAGGTAAGATTCAGCTTGTTTCATCAGCTGTTTGTTCTCATGACTCTGATTGAACTTTGGCTTGAGAGGCAGTAAATACTAAATGTGTGATTATTAAGGCCAGTAACATTTATTAGTGTTGCCTTGAGTAGAAATCAGTTCAGAATGTCATTTAAAAAATTCTGTTAAAAACAGAATCTGACTAAATACTTAACTCAAGTATTTTCATTTCATACAACTGTGTACTTGTACTCCATTACACTTCTCTTACAGCTTTAGTTATAAGTTACTTTTTCTGTGTCCAGTGTTTCTCCAGATGTGTTGATGTTGAATGTTTGTGATTAACTGAAGGATGCTGAGCGAATCTTCCTCCTTCTGAAGATAAAATAACTCTAAAATCCCTCTCAGATCATCTTCGTCACAGAGCTGAAAACAGATCTGTATTTCTTACAGCGCAGCTACGACACAAACGTGTGGTGATCTGATAGAAATGATGCATCGCTGTAGGTGAAACCAGCCAGCAGCAGATAAAGAGTTAAAATGAGCTCAACCTGAAACATGTGACATGTACATGTTAATGCAGCAGTGATATTAATAACACCAGATGTAAGAGGACGTGAGTGCTTCTTCATACTTTAATACATTTTTATTATTTATACTTACATGTGCATGTTTGAATACATGTATTGGAGTATTTTCACAGTACTTTTACTTAAATAAACCATCAGACAGAGTATGACATAAAACAAGACGAGCAAACAGCAGATCAAACATCTCTATAAATCTTTTTTTCTTTTCTTTGTAGTCTTTAATCATTTCAAAACCATTCTTCAAACTGTGTAAACTGAAGCACAGAAAAGTTTTGTATTCAGGTCCTTGTAATACGTGTTCATAGATAATAAGGTCAGTGTAAGTCCTTACAAGATGCTTATAAGACTTACAAGAAACCTGGACTGCTTACCTTTTTTGTCATTGTTACACCTTTAATTAAGCCTTTTTGTTGCTCTATTAAAAATATTAAACATATTTAATTTTTCATTTATTAACATTTGACTTTGCTTCGTGCAGACGCTGGATCTAAATTGAGAACAGTCTCTTATCACGGCCAATAAAACTTTTATTATACATTATTAATTGGGAGAGAACTTGAGGTGTAAAATACAATTTGGATTTCTTTCTGTCCTTCACGATTTTGATCCTACAGTGATTGAAAAGCGCTCTCGATTTCGATTATTGAAATCAAAAGCACTCGAGTGTGTCTGAAGACGGCACAGTTAGCTTAGCTTTTGCCTGCAGCGTCACTTCCAGACTCTTCTCCTGTGTGATGAAGACGATCAGCTGACTGGTGCCAGAGGAGACTGACAGTTGGGTTTATTGTCTTTGTCAGAGATCCTTTATTGATTTAAATGTGAAGAGGGTTTACTCTGGACAGATTTGAGGAACTGAACTTTGTAACAAACTGAATTTCTCTCTTTTGTTGTTTTTTGTTGAATCACTGAATGCTGCTGTTTGTTCTTGACCTCTGGAATCTTTATTTTTGGTGGATATTATTTGAACTTGTCTAAACCTCACCTTCAAAATGTCACCAGGGTAAAGTCAAGCTGTTGACAGTTGTCAGGAGCTAAAACTGATCTGATGATCTTTACTGACCCAGATGTGACGCCCAAATCAACGTGGATTTGGAGACGGCCCTCCTCATATTGCTGCCTGTCGTTAACAACGTTCACATGAGGCAGGGAGCCGTTTATAAGTGATCAGTTTCACACCACGTCAGAATCAAACCCCGGAGACGAGCTGCTGACGAGCTGCTGCATATTTCATATTTTGGTGTAAATGATTCAAACAAACAAGCAGGCTCCTGTTGTGGGCCCCTGACGACAGCTCACATGTGGCCCTGAGACAACGAATCTCTGCAACACCTGCACGATCCAGAGCTGCTGAAGGACTCAGAGCCGCCCTGCAACCACAACAGCTGCAGAAGGACGGCGCTGACCCAGAACTCTGTCCGTCTGTCTGCCGGCCCAGCACGGTCTCATTCAGAGTGTAAGCGTTAGAGAGATGACAGTGTTGGACAGAGACACCTAGCAAAAGGGAATGAATGATCACAGGAACAGTAGCATTAGATCTATTAATTAGCTAAGCCAGCTGAAATATTTAAAATATTGCAGCAGCCGGAGATCGTCGAGAAGTAGGACACCGCCAGAGGCTTCATCTCATTCAGCTCCACATCTCTCTGTTTCTCATCTCGTAGATCCTTCTTTGAGTTTTCTCTTTTCTTTTCTTTTTTTCCTCCCGCGTTTTCTGTCTGCGATTCTCTTTGATTCATTCTTTCTGTGCCGAGGTTAAGTGAGGATATTCTTGAAAGAGCTCCTTTAAACAGATCTGTTACAACAGCAACATGAGTATTAAAAACTGCTACTGCAGAAAGATATATGGAGGATAAAAATGGAGTGAATAATTTTAAATACATTTCCTTTAGCTGTGGAATTATAAAACAAAATGACCAAAAGAAACAAAAACAACATAGAAAAGGAAGTCTTTAAAATGTGTTAGGGAGGGATGTAACAGCTTACAGCTTTTTTGTCTTTTGAGATGTTCAGTTCACTTTCGAGGACACCTCTCTCATACCCAATCATGACACTGAGTCTCTGGGCTCGTTTAGCAGCCCTGTGTACACCTGGTCTGTTAGAGGAGCAGCCGAAGACCAGGACGGAGGCTGAAGAGGTCGGTGTGTTTACTGGGGAAACTACGACTATAAACCACCGTATCAAACACAGACATAAGCAGAGCTGATGTCTCACTGAGAGCAGAAGAAGGTGGAACAAATGCAACGCTGGCAGATCAGTTTCAGAACCACGGGAGTGGGTTCAGGCAAACACAGCAGATGACTGGACTGAGGACTGAGCTGAACACTGGACTGACACTCTAATAGGATGATCAGCTGTTAGTGAGCCACATCGTCTTTGTGAGTTACAGCTTGAGTTCTTCTGCCCCCTTCTGGTAAAAAGAACCATTAAATTCAGCTGAAAATGTTCGTAGCTCTTCTCTTAAGTGGGTTTGACATGAACCGGTCTTTCTGTTCTGACTCCTCCCACTCTTCAGGACCCTCCACCATGAGTTCTGTGGCGGGGGCGGAGCTCTACAGCGGCAGCGCCTCCCCGGTGTCTCTGGACTCCAGTGTTTTCTTCAGCGAGATGGCGGCGTCCAGCATCAAAGACCCGCTCGACTTCTTCATCATCAACGTCGGGGGAAGTCGCTACGTGCTGTCGCAGGAGCTGCTGGCTTCCTACCCGGAGACCCGGCTGGGGAAACTAGCCTGCTGCAGCCGAGACTCAGCGCTGGAGCTCTGCGACGACGCCGACCTCCTGGAGAACGAGTTCTTCTTTGACCGAAACTCACAGACCTTCCAGTAGGTGGAGCCTTTTTATTTATCTTCCACCAGGAATATATATGTATACTAATCTGGCCATGACAGTTCAAAAATAAAAGTGCAAAGTCTTTAAAGTGTTAAAACCATTCGACACCAGCGCGACATGGAAATAAAGTGCAAAGAAAACCTTTCAAAAAGCTGCACAGGTGTGTCAGCTCTCATCACAAACTGTGTGATTTATTTTTAGGCATGCGTGAGTCATCCACATTTAAAAGACTTCCTCTCTGACACCTCTATATGACCCACATAAGCAAACGGGACCATCTAAGTCTGAGTCTGACGTAACCGGGTTAAAAAAACATTTATTCATATCTATATCTCACAGCTTGAGGTGAGAAGCAGCTCTGTAGTCTGTTGATATGGAAACGTTTCATCACTGTCACATATAAATCTAACATGGACACAAATAGACCAGCAGATCCAGATCTGTATGACAGGAGGCGGTGGAGCTCATACTGCTTTTGACCACAGGGGGCGCCAGAATCAACAGAATGGAAGCTCCCTGCAGCTGCTTTAAAGTAATATATATATTTTTTTAATGTTGCTGTTATTGCCGTCAGACAGCACTTTTCCTTTAGGACTAAATTCTCTCAACCGCACAACGTCTGTGTTTGCTTGGGTCTGACTTTCAGCGGCTGTCTGAGGCAACGTTAAGAACTGAAATATAGCATACAATTAAATGGATAAATCTTCTTTTAGGCAGCTTAGTGCTTCATCAACCATCTCGATCAGAACCAGTGCTGTCCACATCTTGTTTTCGAATGGGCCGACTTAAAAGAAGACGCGATGATGTTTATTGTAAATACGTGGATAAAGTGCACATTTTCTGTCAGACTTTTGGTCTCAGACTGGGTATTTGACCATCCAACGTGCAGCTGAGAGACTTCACCAGAGAAATGACAGCAACATCTAAAACAAACTCTATTTTGCCGACAGATCTTTCTAAAGCAATAGTGGTAGTAGTATTTGTCAGATTTGTCCCACCAGCAGTCGACTCTAAGGACGGTAAGTTTAGCCTCTCGATCAGGCTGCCAGATCCGTGGTGTTGAGCAGCATGCAGCATATTTAATTAAATAACTTCACCCTACATATAAAACCACATTTACATAAATCCTAAATGTAGGTCAGTGGCTTTATGGTGTGTGAGCTTCAGGCTGAACATCTGAAAATAACACGACACACCTGAACTGTGTTCACCTTGATGCTTCCACTGCGTTCCTGCCTCGAGTCAAACGTTAGTTTGAGTCACGGCAGCACCTGATGTTCAAACCGGAGGTCGTCTGCACAGGTGAGCTGTCAGCTCTCGTTACCTGGAGAAGTTCTGATGGACTGAACTCAACTGTGATGACGAGTCAATATAAGGCAGGGAAGAGCACAACCATGAGAGGAACTGTCTTTCTTTCTTTCTTTCTTTCTTTCTTTCTTTCTTTCTTTCTTTCTTTCCTTTCCTGTTTTCTGAGTTGACAGAAGTATTTGTTTGTGTGTCTGAGATCAGATCACAATGTGGACCAGATAGACAGCAGAAGAAGTCTTAGCTCATCCAAACTGATGACAAATATGATGAATGTTCGTTTTAAACATTCAAAACGACGACAGAGTTCAGCTTCTTCCTTTCGACTCATTTAGAGAATCCTCTCGAGCTTTGCAGAACATCATGAAACAAAAAATCGTACGCTGAGAGTAGAAAGCGTTCATGTTGTGGGTTAACTGTGAATCTCATGGATAACTTCAGGTGTGTATCTGTGCTGACAGGTATGTGATGAACTACTATCAGACGGGTCACCTGCACGTAATGGAGGAGCTGTGTGAGATCTCCTTCCTGCAGGAGATCCAGTACTGGGGCATCGACGAGCTTCGCATTAACCCCTGCTGCCGCGAACGTTACTACCGCCGCAAGGAGCTGAAGGAGACCCTCGACGTACAGCGAGAGTTTGAGGCCGAGGACGACGTTGACGACTTCGTTGGAGCCGCCTGCCCGGCTTTCCGCCGCTGCCTGTGGGACCTCCTGGAGAAACCTGACTCATCGCGAGCTGCTCGCACCTTCGGCTCGCTCTCAATCTTCTTCGTGGTGGTGTCGGTCATCAACATGGTGCTGATCTCGCTGGACCTCGAGGAGGACTTGGGTGTGAGCGGCGCTGACACCAGAGCGCCGCTGCTGTTCGACGCCCTTGAGTACGTGTGCGTGGTGTGGTTCACCGGTGAGCTGGCACTTCGGTTCCTCTGCGTGAGGGACAAGTGCCGCTTCAGCCGAAGTATCCCCAACGTCATCGACCTGCTGGCCATCCTGCCGTTCTACGTGACGCTGGCGGTGGAGAACCTCCACGGAGGAAGCACCGAGCTGGAGAACATGGGCCGCGTGGTGCAGGTCCTCCGGCTCCTGAGGTCGCTACGTATGTTGAAGCTGGGACGACACTCGACAGGTAAACACGTCTGAACGGCAGCTTTTAACAGATCACACTGCTTCAGTTCTTATGTGTGTTGACTTGTATCTTGTTAAGAAAACATCATGTATCGTATGTAAGACAGCCGAGACGCTCGCTGTCTGATTAAGACACCACGTATGATCAGAACAGAGTGTTTCAGTCGAGTTCACATGCCGTTGACGTAAATCACTGTTCGTCTTATGTTCCCATTAATACTATTTATATACGTACGTGCTCTCCAGATGGTAATGTGCATTTAGCTTGAAGCCTCACTGTGCAGCAGACCAGCTGAGGTTGGAGCGAGCTGGCGTGACGTCACCCACAGGTTTCTGAGGAGCCAGAATGAAGCTCAGAGTGGGAGGTCGACTCCACCCGACTCCCGGCTAATCAGAAATGTGCAAAGAGGCGGAGCTGGATGTCGTTTAGTTAACCTCAGTGACCTCTTTACCTCGCCAACAACTCTTGACTTTCCCTTTCAACCGCTGAAAACTGGCCGTAAAGGACGAGTATGTGATGAGTTTGCTCAAGGGCGTACGATCAGCAGCTGAAGGAGACTTGATCCTTCGTTGGGTTTACCTCGGCACATGTTCTCAGCCTGTCAGGGGATTTCAAGTACACGACGCGAACATCCAGGGAGAGAAGAAGAAATCTGAATTCTCCTCGGTGAGAAGCTGCTGCTGTGAGATTACAGCCGGGAGGTTTTCTGAGGACGACAAAGAAGAAGGAAATGGATTCATATTCTGGCAAATTCCTTCAGGAGACGGAGGAAAGAGTGTGTGTGATTATACGTATGTGTTTGCGTGTGTCAGACTGGGACGTATGAGCGCTTTGATCTGAGCGATTCTGGGAAGGATGATGATCCCTGGACTCAACTCATGAATAATAAAAGGGAACACGGAGGGAGGAGGAGGAGGAGGAGGAGGAGGAGGAGGAAATTAAAAAGAGAGGAAGCCATGTGAGAACTGTTCATACATACATTCACTCTGAAAGAATACAGTCAGTAAATCTCTAAAGACTGAATCATAATGTTCACACAAAACATGTAAATCCAGTCGTCATCTCCTCCGTCGACGCTGAGGGAAAGTCAGGTGAAGTTTCGTAGGCTGGAGACTTGTTTTAAAACAGGAAAACAACCACAAAATAAATAAAAATACTCCAAAACTTCATTAAAACTTTGCAGAATTAGCTGTTAGCACTTTCTGTTAGCAGTGAATCTGTGGATGTTCAGACAACTATCACTGGATCACTGTGATACTGAAGGAAACTTACAAACATGATGTTTTTAAGGCAAGTTCTGCACATGTGAGGAGAGACTTTCTTGTCTTCAGCTCGTCTGCTGTGATCACAGTCTGCAGGAGAGAACACATCACAGCCTGATCATTATTCACGTCATCGGGTTGTGATTTTCTGATGTGTATATTTAGTTTCCCTCCCTTGTGATCGTCCTGATTCGCTTCACCTGTCTCTGATTATCCTCCTGCGTTACGTCCATGTGTGTCCCTCCTTTCTTCTCCTGAAGTAGCTCAAGACGTCCAAACATAAAATAACAGCTCGTCCAACTCTCCTGAAGTCTTGAGATCCAAATGTGAAAACTTCCTGTGAGCTGGGAGAAGATGAAGACGTCTCCACAACATATTCTGCAGCTCTCATTCATCAACTTCATATTTATTTAAATCTCCCGTTTTGTATGTTTTGGCTCTCAGCAGGATCAGACGGAGGCTCGGCACAATAAAATCAAATAAAAAGAGCAGGAAGTCTGACACCGAGCTTCACACCGACCTGACTGACCCGCCTACCGTTCAAACACATGAAGACAGTATTTATTCTTTAAAAGCTTTCACACTTTAAACTCTGAATACAATGAAATCAAACAGCCGATTTGCTCTGATTCTTAAATCTCTGCAGCTTCGTGCAGCTTCACCAAAGAAAACGTCTCTGTGAGCTCGTTTCAAATCCTCCTTCAACTCGACACCAGAGCTCATTTCTTTGTCTCTCGGAGGAGAATAAGTCATTCTGATGTGTGAACGCCGGCGCTGCCAGACGCTCACGTGTGGCTGTATTTATAAATGTGCTGTTTCTTCTTTTCTGCTACTTGTTACTTTCTCCATCCATCCGTTATTTTCTCCTCACAGTGAAATGTACACACGGAGGTTTTTCCTCCGCAGACAAACTGCTGCCGTGAGAGAAACACTGAGTCTAATTCTGGTTTACAGAAAGAAAATAGTGACGTTTAGCATTAAATATCATATTTATTTTTAGGGAATGTAACGTTGAAACAGTTCATGATTGTTGCTGTAAATCTGCTAAATGTGAGAATTGAAACCATTTTTCTGGATGTGGTTTGCAGCTGAATGTGGGAACGATAAAGCTAAAATATTCCTCTGTCCTCATTCCTGTCCAGGCCTCAAGTCTCTGGGGGTGACCATCGCTCAGTGCTACGAGGAGGTCGGCCTCCTTCTCCTCTTCCTCGGTGTCGGTATCTCCATCTTCGCCACGGTGGTCTTCACCCTGGAGCACGACCTTCCCGCCACCACCTTCACCAGCGTACCGGTCGCTTGGTGGTGGGCGACCACCTCCATGACGACGGTGGGATACGGAGACGTCCGCCCGGACACGGCGGTGGGGAAGGTGCTGGCCTTCCTCTGCATCCTGTCGGGGATCCTGATCCTGGCGCTCCCCATCGCCATCATCAACGAGCGCTTCTCCGCCTGCTACTTCACCATGAAGATGAAGGAGGCGGCGGTGCGGCAGGGCGAGATGCTGAAGAGGCTGGCCCGCGGCTCTGTGGGCGGGGCCAGTGTGGCGGGAAGCGTGAACCTGAGGGACGCCTACGCCCGGAGCGTCATGGAGATGTTGAGGCTGCACGGGCGAGAGAGGGTGAGCACCCGCAGCAGCGGAGGAGAAGAACTGTGGTGGTAGAACCAGAACCAGGAGACTGAGACCAGACCGGACCTGATTGTTCACTGCTGCCTGACCGCTGACCCGTCTGGAGGTCAGATTAAGATGTTCGTTACAGCAACCAGAACACGAGCGGACAAATTGAATATTTTTATAATCGATTAACTGCATGTCAACATCTCTTCAGTGAAACAAGGATTATATTACCAAACATTACTGTACGACTACAGTACTGCAGTAAAAGTACTTTACTTTTGTTGTGAAAGTACTTTAATTTTACTGCAGATTCATTCCAAATTGACGTAAACCATTAAGGAAAATGACTGGAATAACCAGCTGGTAATCAAATAATCACTTTTCACAGAAAGAGTTCAGCTACAAATATCATTTAAAGATAATTAAATCATGCAGTGAAATAAAACCCTGAACTTTTGACTTCCTGTCCTGTTGGCTCGATGCTGCAGCGCGACCAGACGTGACATTAACGACACTGACGATATAAATCATCAGTTAAGAAAAAAACATTCAACACAAGTGAGTTTTTGGAAGAGATTTAAAAGAGAAGAGTTCCACAGATGAGTGGAAATAAAGTTTTATACGACTGTAAACTGATTCAGGGTCAGTGGTGAAGACATTGTGTGTGTTTTCTGTGTGATTTCTTGGTTTTTGTGGAGTATTTTCCCTCCTCACCTGTCTTGTGTCTGTTTAATTAGTCCAGCCTGTCAGCTGAGTCCTCCAGTCTGCTGTCACCTCCTCACCTGAACTTCATCTTCCTGCTTGCAGTGTTTTTGCAGCTCTTTGTCTGTTTCTGGTGTTTCTCCGCCTCACTCCACCTGCACCTCATCCCCTCGTTAGTTTAGTTTGTATTTAGGTCCAGAGTTTTGTTCTGTGTTTCTGAGATCGTTCTGTTTCCCTGATGTTCCTCCATGTTTTCCTGCTCCTGGTTCTGCAGAGATCCTTATTTAAACCTCATCCATCACATTTCCCGCCTGCTGTCTCGTGCATCGACAGATATGACGTGTGACACCAGCTGAAATCAAACCAGGGATTATTCAGTGATGTAATATGTGCTTCTCAAAAACAGTCAATGCATTAAAGGAGGATTAGATTCAGTCGTCTCCTCTGATGCTGATGAAAGTCAGGTGAAGAGTTTTGTCACTCTTCTGGAGCTTCACAGTGAAACAGCTGCAGCATCAAAACAACTCAAATAAACCACAGATTATGTTTCAGCTGATGTGATCTATAAACTGTGATCAGAAACATCCTGTTTTGGATTTAAATGCCTCATTCTGTCATCACTAACACGGCTGTAGGTTTCCTGACGTCTTGTTTGAATATCACACCTGTAAATGTTGGAACGTGGACGTGATGTGACTCTGAACAGGATCTGATGCTTCTGGATTCAGAGGAGAGAATATTTCTGTGTTCCTGTTTGTACTAACATGATCTGTGCAGCGTCTCAGAGGACACGTGCAGTAATGAATGTTGTGTAGAAGTCGGTTTTAAACCCTCCAGGCTGTTTTATTTTATTTTGGTGGCAGTACTTGTTGTAATGTTTCTGTCATCACTCTGTGACTCAGCTGTGTAATAAAGGCCGTTCTCCTGCTGCTCAGAGTGCTCTTTTCAAATATCACAGCGCTGCCTGAAGGCCTGAATTAAAACACTGACCGGTGAGCGGCTGCCTCCGTGTTTCTGCTTCCTCACGGTCGTGTTTGCAGATCAGCTGCTATGTGTTCAGATATTTTCTCACAAAATATTGAAATGTTCCTTTATCACAGCTGATATTGAGAGAAGAACGAGAGCAGAGAAACATGTCGGTCGACCCTGAATCTGACTCAGACCACAGGAACATTTACATAGTGATGCTCGATGGTTCTGCTGGTTCTGCTGCACGCGTATTTTTAGGTCCAAAATCCTCCTGATCCCAGAGCCCAGCAGTGCTGCACGTCAGTCTGAAAGTCATTTATATTTGCATTTTACTTTTAAGAGGATAAAAGGATTATTAAAGAAAATCTTAACGAGGACAGAGAGAAAATGTTGGAGAAAAACCCATAATTAAAAATAATGAAGTGCCGTGTATTAACTGCAGACGAGCAGAACTCCAGAAGAGACATGAAAAATAATATTACAATAAAAAGTGATATTTCATGATTAAAGCGGCAACTTTATCAGAAAAAGTGTTAAATATTAGTACTACAATAAAATGTCAGAAATATGATATTTTATGTCTGAAGTTATTTTACCAAAAGAAAGAAGTAGAAGAGTTTCAAGAGAAGTTAGAATGTGAGCAAAAGTGATAATAATGTTGTTAAACTTTCATAACATTTCTAAACTAAAGTCTTAATTTTACAGGTTAAAAGGTTGAAAAATAATATCAGAAAACTTCAATATTTAAAGAGTTAAGTTGTAATTTTATTAAGAAAAACATCAAATTATTCCAGAAAAATGTAATATGAAAAAAGTTTGAATATATTTTAAAAATAAAGATTTAATTTAGCAAGAAATAGTGTTTGAATAAAATAATGTAAAAACAAATTTCAGAAACAAAGTCGTGATTTTATGAAATAAAATAAATTCAGAAAAATAATAATATGATAAATCGTGACAATATTTCTAGAATGAAGTTTCAGCTTTGTGAGGACGCACGGAGAATAAAAACTAAATGTGATGGTGAAATATTTCATATTGATAATTTATATTTACCACAGTGTTGTAGCATGTTAGCATATTAGCATATTAGCACGTCCTGCCCCCTCGTCTCAAAGTCTGAACGTGTTTCCAGGTGAATGTGTGTAATAAGCTGTGTGTCACCACAGGCTCAACACATTCACACGTTTTGTTCTCCAACATAAATCATCATTAATGTACCACAGTTTAATCATGAAGCTCTTCATGTGTTAAAAACAGTTAGCGGTTGCTAACGAGTGTCTGAATGAGACTACAGAGGTTGTCGGGGACATTAAACGTCCTCACAGCGAACACGGAGACTCATCTACTCACTAGTCCGTCTTTACAGGCCACTTTAGTTACACACTGTTCTAACTCTGACTTTACAACTTGTACATTGATCAGTTTATAGAAAACCTGGATAGTAATTGTGCAGTAAGACTCTTAGTGGTGGAGACGTTTCAGTCATGTGACCGTGATGTTGTCTGTTTGTAGCCTAGCATTAGCTTCTTACTGCTACACAGTTAATTTAGCTTCACACATCACAGAGTGGAGTTCATCTGTGGAGATTATCTGGATCAACAGAACCTGGACGGGTCAGAACCTTCAGATTATTTTGCACAGAGGAACCAGAGAGATGCTAACTTGTAACTTCAGGGTTTGTCGTCTCTGCAGTGTCTTTAAATAACATGGAACAGGAACACATCATCTGTTTGTTGTGACCTCATGTGGGGTCCAGACCTCAAAGTCATCACACACACACACACACACACACACACACACACACACACACACACACACACACACACACACACACACACAGTGGAGGTGTGATGTCTCGTCTGTTTGCAGCCTCGTTAACTTTGATTCGTTTCACAGTTTGAACACCTCTCCCGTCGGATTCAGGTGTCGTCTGATGAAGAAAAGGTTACAGAGAATCACCGGTGACATCCAGCAGCTGTGTGTGTGTGTGTGTGTGTGTGTGTGTGTGTGTGTGTGTGTGATTATATAACACAACCAGCACGTTCTTCTTCTTCTTCTCTGCTTTGATTTACACTTGTTATTTCGGGCTCTCAGCTGATGCTCTGGAGCCGACAACACAACCGTCCACATCTGAGCTGTGAACTCGTCGTATCCTCTGATTCTCTCTCTTCTTTCTGTTCCATGTAGACGCTGCATTCATGTTCTCATCAGATGGTCTCTCACTTCCTGAGCCGGGAAGGCGTTTCTTCCGACTTTGGTATGTTCGTGTGTGTCGAGCCAGAGTTGGATCAACGTGGACGTTTTGTTTTGCTAAAGTGCCACATTACATTGTCCGCCGTGTTTCAGCGTTATATGACATCAACTCGGTGACACCTGAACACACAGATAGTGATTTAGGGTATCCAGTAAAAATTAGTTTTATATCTGGCTTGATTTGCTTCAGGATGTAAAGGTGAAGTTAGATCTCAGGACCCACATGCAGTCACACACACAGAGGAGGCAGGAAACGGGGAGACAAAGCTGAATAAATACAAAAAAACACAAGCAATCCTAGAACTACAAGGAAACTAGACAAAACACAAAGTAGGAACAAAGAGGCTCAAAAAGCAAAGTGCAAAACAAAACAAGAAGTAGGAAACCAAAAAACACACCAAAAGGGAGACAAGAAGAACGACAGACTGACAGAGTAACATCACAAAATGAAGTGTACAACAGGTGAGGAGAGAGAGGAGGGAAGAGGACAGGTGAGGAGAGAGAGGAGGGAAGAGGACAGGTGAGGAGAGAGAGGAGGGAAGAGGACAGGTGAGGAGAGAGAGGAGGAAGAGGACAGGTGAGGAGAGAGAGGAGAGAGAGGACAGGTGAGGAGAGAGAGGAGGGAAGAGGACAGGTGAGGAGAGAGAGGAGGGAAGAGGACAGGTGAGGAGAGAGAGGAGGGAAGAGGACAGGTGAGGAGAGAGAGGAGGGACGAGGACAGGTGAGGAGAGAGAGGAGGGAAGAGGACAGGTGAGGAGAGAGAGGAGGGACGAGGACAGGTGAGGAGAGAGAGGAGGGACGAGGACAGGTGAGGAGAGAGAGGAGGGACAGGACAGGTGAGGAGAGAGAGGAGGGACGAGGACAGGTGAGGAGAGAGAGGAGGGAAGAGGACAGGTGAGGAGAGCGAGGAGGGAAGAGGACAGGTGAGGAGAGCGAGGAGGGAAGAGGACAGGTGAGGAGAGAGAGGAGGGAAGAGGACAGGTGAGGAGAGAGAGGAGGGAAGAGGACAGGTGAGGAGAGAGAGGAGGGACGAGGACAGGTGAGGAGAGAGAGGAGGGAAGAGGACAGGTGAGGAGAGAGAGGAGGGAAGAGGACAGGTGAGGAGAGAGGAGGGACGAGGACAGGTGAGGAGAGAGGAGGGAAGAGGACAGGTGAGGAGAGAGAGGAGGGAGAGGGACAGGTGAGGAGAGAGAGGAGGGACGAGGACAGGTGAGGAGAGAGAGGAGGGACAGGACAGGTGAGGAGAGAGAGGAGGGACGAGGACAGGTGAGGAGAGAGAGGAGGGAAGAGGACAGGTGAGGAGAGAGAGGAGGGACAGGACAGGTGAGGAGAGAGAGGAGGGACGAGGACAGGTGAGGAGAGAGAGGAGGACGAGGACAGGTGAGGAGAGAGAGGAGGGACGAGGACAGGTGAGGAGAGAGAGGAGGGAAGAGGACAGGTGAGAAGAGAGAGGAGGGAAGAGGACAGGTGAGGAGAGAGAGGAGGGAAGAGGACAGGTGAGGAGAGAGAGGAGGGAAGAGGACAGGTGAGGAGAGAGAGGAGGGAAGAGGACAGGTGAGGAGAGCGAGGGGGAAAACAAAGAAGAGACACAAAACGACGTGGATTCAAAATAAAATTGAAAAAGTAACAAAAAGACTCTGAATCTTCACACAGGATGAACTGTCTGCTCCATCATCAGGTCCACTCGTCCAACACTTCACAGACTTTATCTTTGCGCTCCGTCATGTGCAGATAACAACGTGTTCTGATTCTACAACACTGAATAACATCCTCCTCCTGACTGTCGTCAGATCTGCTGTTGGTGATGGAGGAGTTGAGGTTTCTGCTGACGCCGTCTCTCTGTGAGGTCTCTGTGGATAACATCTCTTTTTAACCTCCTTACCGTTCGTTCTGTTCCAGGTTGTTTTTTCTCTCCTGGCTGCAGCCGGAGGCATCAAACGGTGAATCCAGGTCAGCCGTGACGGCAGGAAGTTGTCTGACGCCTCTGAGCTGAAGGTGCTACCCGCCAAACGAAACAGTAAGAAGGAAGGAGAGTTCTGGAGCGTGTTTGGACCCGGACCGCCTCCATCACTCAGAGAGAGTCGTACTGCTGTGATGTCACGGGTTTATATCGGCAACGTCGGACTTCCTGAACTTGGAATTCTGACTTGGACGAGCGTTCTGTTGCAGGTTCATCATTAGCTTGTAGCGGAGAAACCAGTGCAGACGTGAGACATGTACCCGGCCTGGTTCTGCTCGCTTGGACCCGGCACATCCGCCCAGCGCAGCAGAGATCTACAGTCCGATGACTTCCGATTGGTTACCTGATGAAGGTGTGTCTTTAATGATGATGTGCTCGTCTTGTGTAGCAGCACTTTCTTTCCATTTATTCGCGGGCAAACACGTTTCATTTCCTTTACATTTTTCACAATAAAAGTCTTTCATTATTTAGTCGTTTAAAAACTTTCATTACCAGGCAAAATCAAGAAATGTTGGATCTTCATCAGCAGTGAACTCAACACGACACGAGTCAAATACAGCAGATATGAAAGAGAACGAAGAGCGACACCGGAGAGAAACTAGAACCATCTGTATCTTAGAGAAGTGGGTCAGAACGGGTCGGCTGTGGTCACTTTGGACCGGCTCCACAGAGGGTCCATCCCTGACGAGGCTGGTCTCGACTTGACGTGCTGAAACTATTGATGGAACAGCAAATCGATGCAGATTGTGATACTGCCATCAAACCTCGAGGTCTCGTCAGAACACCAGAACACCATGACGTGACTTCCTAAACTTTAAACTGATTAGAGAACAAACCCAACATCACATGACAGAGGAGGCAGACGGAGGATTCATGAGGACGTGTTGAGTCTTTAGTTTACTCTGTACTTCCTCTCCGTGTCCACGCTGAGGTCCAGCGATCACAGCGTGTTGTGCTTTGAGCTTTACATTCGGCTCTGCTGTCCTACTTAACGCCGTCTCACTTCAGACAGGCTCGTTATCCCCTCCAGCCCGCTGACGTTCCCCAGAGAACCGCGCTCCGTCTCCTCGTGTCCTCTTTCTGTTTTACAGAATCAGTCGGAGGATCAGAGCTGCAGCGTGAACACGCGTCTGTGGACTGAAGCTTCAATCTTCACGTCGTACCTGATGTGTGAAAGTCTTTATAATGAGGCAGCAGAGGACGAGGATGTGTTAATTAAAGTGATAATGACTTGTTAATTAAACTAAGAAACAGGCTCCAGTCGAACGTGTCCCAAATGGCAGGCGGGCTGCTTAGACTTTCAAAATAAAGGCACCAAACTCTGTGAACTTGTCTTGTAGCTTCACACGGGATTCAAACCCTCCGGGGTCAAAATTCCTTCGACTGAACAAACCGATAAACCAACACAAACGTAAATAATTCTTATAAATGACATCACATAAATACAACCGAGGAAGAAATGATGGAAATAACATCCGAACCAAAACTCTGAGCGAGTGAGAGAGAATCTGATCAAGTCCAGACGTGTTTTCTGTTTATTTTAAATCCATTAAAATAATCTTGGCTGTGGACGTTAAAGTCGTCCAGGCTGCAGCGTGGAGACACTTTAACGGACTCGATGAGGCGTCAGAGTGTTTCTCCATCGGCCTCGTGATGATCACAGTCTCTGCTTGTCATAACAGTTTACCTTCCACTTGTTTTAATTCCCTCCGGTGTCTCCTCGTCCTCCTCCTCCTCGTCCTCCTCCTCCTCGTCCTCGTCCTCCTCCTCCTCGTCCTCGTCCTCGTCCTGATGAAACTCTGCCGTAACGAAAGACAGAAGCTTCGGCTGAATTGACCCTGAACCAGAAGCTCTGCAGCGTTTTCATTTTTAATCATTAGGCTTTTAATGATTTGGTCTCAAACATCGATTCTTCTCTGAATGTGGACGGCTTCATGTCTTTTACTCGTCCTGCATTTAAAATCCAACTTAAACAGACGTACATGAGAATCATCAGCAGTAATAAACTCAAAGTGTGAGAGTTAAAGTAGTCGTCTTACAGTAAAACGTCCTCTGTTGTCCTCTGGTCACTTTCCGTCTCCTGCCTGCCGGCGTGTCTCGACTCCGTCCTCTCCGCTGGGACTCGTCGTCTCTCTGAATACATTTAACTCCAACGAGGACACAGAAGTTTTGTCTCAGCTCGTCCTCTTAAAACACAATGCATTTTCTTTGCTTCAAGTCAGGGTCGTGTGACAGAGACGGGTCTGCTGCAGAACTGGATCCAGAGGGTTTCATCCAGCAGCTCGGCTGAATCTTCTGCTCCGAGATGGTTTCACCTGTTGGGAGCTTCTGTTGGTGTGAGGAGTGAATTCAAACTCAAACATGAGAATGTTTCATTATGAGCTTCGGATGGACGGACAGAAGAGTCCAAGTCACGTCCTCTTAACTGTGAACCAGGAGCGACCAAACTAATTCTCTTGGCCGCCAAAACTGAACTGAATGTTTCAAATGAAGCAGCTCATCTGTGTTTTTATGTATTGTTAAAATGCAAAATGGACACCTGAGAGGGAGGAGAACAACAAAGATGGAGATGCTCATCTGAGTCGGATCTCTGACGCAAGAACACGATCATCACGAGTTCCTTCACTGTTTGTCCTCTTGTGTCTGCCTCGCCTAGAGAATAAAACAAACAAACACTTAAACTAACACACAAATACATAAAACTAACACATGCACAAACAAACAAAGTCATAAACATTTGAGAATCAGTGGTTTTGTTCGGTGTGTTCAGCTCTGTGTCGGTGAGCTCTTCTCCGTCACCTCCACCTGACAGGTGTGACATCAGGCTGCACAGGTGTGACGTCAGGCTGCACAGGTGTGACGTCACGCTGCACAGGTATGATGACAGGCTGCACAGGTGTGACGACAGGCTGCACAGGTGTGACGTCACGCTGCACAGGTGTGACGTCACGCTGCACAGGTGTGACGACAGGCTGCACAGGTGTGACGACAGGCTGCACAGGTGTGACATCAGGCTGCACAGGTGTGACGACAGGCTGCACAGGTGTGACGTCAGGCTGCACAGGTGTGACGACAGGCTGCACAGGTGTGACGTCAGGCTGCACAGGTGTGACGTCAGGCTGCACAGGTGTGACGACAGGCTGCACAGGTGTGACGACAGGCTGCACAGGTGTGACGTCAGGCTGCACAGGTGTGACGACAGGCTGCACAGGTGTGACGTCAGGCTGCACAGGTGTGACGAACAGGCTGCACAGGTGTGACGTACAGGCTGCACAGGTGTGACGTACAGGATGCACAGGTGTGGACGTCAGGCCTGCACAGGTGGTGACGACAGGACTGCTCAGTGTTACGTCAGGCTGCACATGTGTGGACAGACAGGCTGCACAGGTGTGACGACAGGCTGCACAGGTGTGACGACAGGCCTGCACATGTGTTGACGTCAGGCTGCACAGGTGTGACGTACAGGCTGCACAGGTGTGACGACAGGTCTGCACAGGTGTGACGTACAGGCTGCACAGGTGGGACGTCGGCTGCACAGGCTGTGACGTCAGGCTTCAGGTGTGACGTCCAGGCTGCACAGGTGTGACGATCAGGCTGCACAGGTGTGACGTCAGGAGGCTGCACAGGTGTGACGACAGGCGGCACAGGTTGTGACGTCAGGCCTGCACAGGTGTGACGTCAGGCTGCACAGGTGTGACGACAGCTGCACAGGTGTGACGTCAGGCTGCACAGGTGTGACGACAGGCTGCACAGGTGTGACGACAGGCTGCCACAGGTGTGACGTCAGGCTGCACAGGTGTGACGACAGGCTGCACAGGTGTGACGTCAGGCTGCCACAGGTGTGGACGACAGGCTGCACGGTGTGACGTCAGGCTGCACAGGTGTGACGACAGGCTGCACAGGTGTGACGTCAGGCTGCACAGGTGTGACGACAGGCTGCACAGGTGTGACGACAGGCTGCACAGGTGTGACGTCAGGCTGCACAGGTGTGACGTCAGGCTGCACAGGTGTGATGACAGGCTGCACAGGTGTGACGTCAGGCTGCACAGGTGTGACGACAGGCTGCACAGGTGTGACGACAGGCTGCACAGGTGTGACGTCAGGCTGCACAGGTGTGACGACAGGCTGCACAGGTGTGACGACAGGCTGCACAGGTGTGACGTCAGGCTGCACAGGTGTGACGTCAGGCTACACAGGTGTGACGTCATGCTGTACAGGTGTGCTTTGGACCATCACAATAAAATGATACGCTGCGTCCACGCTGGTATTTTTGTAAACAGGTCTGGCTGTTTGTCCAAATGTTTCAGACACGACACACCTGAAAACACTCATCTCATCTCACGGCCCGTTCACCGACACCGGGCCTCTGCAGTCTCAGGAGAACTCTGTGAGCTCGTCCTCACTGAGGTCCAGCAGATTTCTATATTTGTGGTGAACATGTGGATTTATTTGATGATTAGGATTCATCTTCTGAGGAGCAGGAAGCTTCACAGCAGGAGGTCCAAACTCTTTGACGGACAGTTTGTAATCCAACTATGATATTTAATGAGTGTTTGGACCAGAACATCTGAAAATTCTCCTCGAGTTCAGTTCTTAAGTTAATGAATTGAGTTTAAATATAAATATAATATTATTCTGATGATCGTTCAGTTTAGTTGTGAAGGATTATTGAATTTTTCTCTGTTTGATATCACAAAGAGCTGCATGTTCTGTGGTTCTGGACTTTTGATCGGATGGATAAAAGATATTTAACAGCTGAATTATTAAAGAACATTAGCTGCAGTTCAGATATTTATATTTAACAACCTGTTTCAGTCACATGTCAACTGCTCAGGATTAACGACCGGGCCGGCACAACATTCGCTCTCGTCCGCCTGTTCCAGATCATTCCTGCTTTCCCAGAATTCCCAGTCCGGGACTCCTCGTTAGCCCAGTTCTGTTCCGAGGGAAGACGCTGGAGGCAGATGGAGATCATTCCAAGGACGAAGCTGGCAGGTTATTCCCAGCAGTGACGGGAGGTGAGAGGAGAGGACGTCACATCGGTCCTGCTTCAGTCCAAAGTGGGGCAGCTTCTACACACCTGAGCTGTAAATGCTAACTCGTCCCTACTGAAGGAATTCTGATGAAATCGCATCATTTATCTCTTTTCTCAGCAGTTTGTATTCGCAGTAATCCAGAATAATCTACACTGAAGCTGCAGGCTTCCTCCTCTGATGGGTTATCAACACGTGTTGTGATGAGCGCCGTGGTAACAGAATCCTCCGGCCTGCGTTTCCTCTCAGGGTGAAATCATGAAGCAGCAGCAGCAGAACTTCAGCAGACGTTCAGCACACTCTGTCCAGCGTGTCAGACCGACAAACTGCAGACGAGTCGAGGCGACGCTCGTTTATAAGACGGCTGTTAAAGTGAAACTCTCGTCACAATGCAACCTCGGCTTTTTTTGTGAATGTATATGAGTCAAACCTTCTTGTAAAAGCATCATTACAATGAAAGAGGCACATTTAAGATTTACTGTATTTTTGTTTTCTGTCAAACTCATTTTCAGTGGGAGTGCTACTGACGCGAGATCTCACGTGACTTCTCCACCTTTTAATTTTAGTATTGTTTCTTATATGAGGCTCCTTTTTCAACTTCAAGGTCAATATTGTTTTTTTACTAACGACAAAACAACAAATTATCCTGCATTTATATGGAACTAAGCTTTAGGAGCGTTCCACCTTAACTGTCCTCCAGGTTACGTCACATTCTGAGATCGACACTTCTCCACTGGCAGGACGGCGGCGAGCGGAACAAGCTACTGCTAACGTGAGTTGTTCAAAAACCTTCTTTTTAGTAAACTCTGTGTACACAAACAATGTTCTCAATGCTCGTGTTCATGTGTAGAGACCCTGGTGATACTACCAGCAAAGTTTCATGTTGTGTCGAGACTTCTTACTGTTTTAAAAATAGAGATTTTGATGCTATCGTAAAAGTGCCCGTAGCACTCCCATTGAAAATGAGTTTGACCAGAAAACGAAAATCGATAAATCTTTAAAGTGCCTCTTTTGTAGTAATTATGCTTTTACATGAAGGTTTGACTCATATTCATTCACAAAAGAAGCCTCGGTTTTATTTTGGCGAGAGCTCTGGTGTAGTTAACGAGCAGCTTCAGTGTTTCAGCTCGTCTGATCTGGGTTCAGCTCTCTGTGGAGCAAAAACACCCAACAAACCGTTTCTGATGTTTAATGAAAGTCAGAGAGAGACGGAGCTTTGAATCAACATGATATCAGTGTTGTGTTGTTCTGTGTTTACTGTCGAACATCTGCTGCACACAAAGAAACATCAGCCGAACATGAACGATGACGGATATATAAACGTATCAGAGTCACTCTGATGTTCGACCTGCAGGAATAAAGATCATCGGTCATCTGATTTTAATCTTCAGACATTTGAGAAAATAAAAGTTTCTCTGACGGCTGTTAGAAGAGGAATGTTGAATTATTGGACAGAAAACCTGACGATGCACGATGAGTTCATCAACATGTTTCCACAGGTGAACATGGTGAGTCCACCTGACGGAGGGCCGACTTCTGTCTGCATGTAGAGAACTGAAGTGTTCTGTTGGTACAGAACCGGTCCGAACGCTGACGGTGTCATTTTATAATCAACATACTTTATTTGTTCTGCTGCTTCCATGTTTTCATGTGAATCTTTTGTCTCGGTGAAACTTGTTCAGACTCACCGTGGTCGTCTGTCTCAGGAGATGAAGGCTGCGTGGAGTCTCAGGACGCTCTGCTGGATTTATATTCTCTGATGTAACTGAGTGTGACTGGAAGTCGTCGTCTGTTCCTGCAGCAGAGCGCAGCAGCTGTCTGAGCCATCAGATAAACCAGCGCTGCACTGACAGACTGATGACGAGCAGCCAGCAAACAGCCGGAAACAGCCGGCGCTCAGACCATGAATGAGACGTAATAAGACGGAGGCAGAAAAACTACAGACGAGATCAGACGATGGAAGATTTAATGTTTTATATATCACAGATTAATATTTGATGCTGTTTGTCTTTAAGTTGGATGATGATGTGAAGAGCTTGTGAATCTTTCTTTCTTTCTTTCTTAAACTAAACAAAGAGGTTAAACTGTTACTGTCCTCTTATTTACTGTAACATCCTCAATGTGATCTAACTGGGGAAGTCCAGTCCAGTATTTTCAGTCCTGGGCCTTCTGTTTACATACCTCAGGTTCTGGATGTGGTTCAGTCGATCACCTCAGCTGGCAGCAGTGATCCTCGTGGACCACGTCAGCCGTCAAGTCCAGTAACAGTTCTTGTTGTTCACACATTCACTGAGATAAGTTTATGGAAACACAACATTTCCAACGACCTTTTTTCGGTCACTTCTGTTTGTGTCGTCTTCACGTTCAGTCTGAAGACACGCGGACGAGTCGGATCAGAGCTCTGAGCGTCTGTGATGGAACAAATCTTCCTAAAACATAATCCATGAATCAGGATGGTGAAATGTAAAAAAGGCAGTTGAGGAGAAAACGTCTGCTGAGACTGTTGGACTGTCACTGAGCAGGTTTCAGCTGATCTCACATGAAACCAGCTCCTTCAACACCGATCAGCATGTGGAAGTGTGACATGTGCAGCCTGCAGCAGGACGCCTGCAGTGTTCGTGAGTCATGACGTCATCAGATTAGGATTTTATATATTTACAACACAAACATGTTGACGTCCCTCCGGCTGTCTCTCTCCGTGTCTCAGTCTTAATTTAGCTCCAACAAATCCTCCTTTTCTCTCCTGTTGGTGACATTTTATAATCCAGCGTTTAATACGATTACTAATCAACAACACATTTGTGGAAATGTGCTTAATTTGTGCTGTTTCTGATCTGGGTTTGCTGTCGGCTCTGAGGTTTACAGAACCAGATTCATCACCAGACTCCCTTAACAAATGTTGTGATCTTAAGAGTTGTTTCATGAGGAGAAGCTTTATAAACTTTGTGAAACACTTTCTACAACAAATTCTAAATCATTGTCTCCTTCTTGTAAATTCAGCATTAAATGTAATATAACATGAAGCCAACAATCATCCACAACATCACCAGACTCCCTTTACAAATGTGGTGATTTTAAGAGTTGTTGAGTAAAGGTAAACTTTATAAACACAATGAAACTCTTCCTACGACAAATTCTAAATCATTGGTGCCTTCTTGTAAATTCAGCATTAAATCAAAACATGAAGTGAACCAGTAACCACAACATCACCAGACTTAATTAATAAATGTGGCGATTTAAAGAGTTGTTGAGTTAAAACAAACTTTATAAACATTATGAAACTGTGTCTGTGACAGATTCTAACTCATTGTGTGCTTGTTGTAAATTCAGCATTAAATGTGATGCATAAAGCTAACTATTAACCACAATTTCACCAGACTACCTTAACAAATCAGCTAATTTGAGGAGTTGTTGTGTAGCATAAATCTTTATAACGTAGTGAAACTGTGTCTGTGACAGATTGTAACTCATTGTGTCCTTGTTGTAAATTCAGCATTAAATCTTTCAGCTGAAGTTGTTTGTCTCCTTGTAAAAAGTGTCAGTTTGTGGCAGCATGTCTGTACCAGCCTGTCTGCTTCTGTGTCTAAAGTGCTAAAGTCTTACCTGCCAACATTGATCAGCTGTTTGAGCACACTGTTTACACTGATGTCACCATTTACACTCCATTTATGAAAGAAGAAACATGTTATTGATCTAAACATGTCACATGTTACAAAGACACTAAACAGTAACAATATAGGCTACTTCTTTGTCCCCGTGGAGAAAGTCCCCAGACTCCCTTAACAAATGTGTCAGTTTAGTGAGTTGTTGAGTTGGAGACACTTTATAAACTCTGTGAAACTCTGTCTCTGACTCATTCTGCATTATTTGGACCTTCTTGTTCATTCAGCAAATGTTCTACATGAACTTGTTTCTGTCTTTGAGTAGAAACATGGAGTCTGTTTGTCTCAGTGATGTTTATTTGCATATAGAGCAGGAAGTGACATCATATCACAGGTGGTCACTCAGGACAGGTGTTAGTGTTCCTGCTGCTGTGGACTGAAGGTGTCCTCTGTGCTGTGATGCCACTCTGCCCTCTAGTGGTGTCCTGCAGTCATTACACTGCAGAGTGTGATGAGTTTGATCTGGACCTGAAGTGAACCAGCCGGATCATCAGGGAACAAAACACCAGCAGACTGATCAGAGTGACGCTCAGAGTTTATCATCACTGAAGAGGACAAACAGGTTCTTCTTCTTCTTCTTCTTCTTCTTCTTCTTCTTCTTCTTCTTCTTCTTCTTCTACAAACACAGCAGCTTGTTTATTATCACTATATCACAGTTCTACTTCTGTATTCTGGTTTATTGTTCATACTTTACATATTAAAAGAGCAGCTGTGGTGATGAAATGTTAATGAGCAGAACCAAATAATCATGACTGAATAAACTGAACAAACAAGTGGCGGACCCTGCCACCTCTCTAGCTTCACACAGTGTTCTGGGACCTTCTTCTCCTCTCAGAACAGTTTGTTTATTCACCGATGGTCACAGTTTGTATTATTACCTCATTAATAGTTTAAATATTAAATAAGTTCTGACTTTTGAATTCTGAATTCTGAATTTATTTGACAAAACTACATAATGTCCCTTTAAAGTAACAACAGTTCATACTGTACAAACAGTGTATATTTATACTCATTCATCTCTATGAACCTGGCCACTAGTTACACTTTATAAATATGATTCTGAACATAACAATGATACCAATCCATCAATACTTTGGGATACACTCAAGGTTTACTTGAGGGGAGCCATAATTTCATATAGCACAGCCAGAAAAGGGAAGCTTTGAGAGAGCAGCTGAATCTAGAAAGACAATTGGCTGATCTTGATAAACAACTAAAGCATAATTACTCTGCAACCCTGTTCAAAAAAGCAGAAGCCACACGGTCAGCTCTGGACCAACTCTTGACACAAAAGACAGAAGCAAGTGTCTTCTATGCAAAACACAGACTGTTTGAAATAGGTGACAAACCAGGACGACTACTTGCACGCTTAGCAGCTGGAAGGTGTGATGTTAGGGCTATTTCCTCCTTAAAGGACGAAACTGGGAAAAGTCATTATGAGACCAAAACGATGGTGGAGATAATGAAAAGCTTTACACCTCAGAATCCACTACATCATCACACTTTTTCTAGAAAAGCTTAGTCTCCCCTCCTTATCAGAAGCAGATAAATCCATTCCTGGAAGATCAATAACCAGTGAAGAGATAAAAAAATGCAATCAATTCTCTGCAGAACAGAAAAGCTCGAGGACCGAATGGTTACGGTCCAGAGTTTTTAACTCCATAGATGGACCTCTGCTAAGGGTGTACCTTCATTCATACTTATTTACTGTCCGTCTCTATTTGTTGTGCACTTTACTGTTTAATTGTTTAAACATCGTTTAAACGCTAAGTGTGTATGTAGTATATTCCTTTGTAGGTCTGGAACGTGTGAAGCATTGACAATAAAGCCGACTTTGACTTCTCAATAGAGAAAGGTTCCCTACAGGCTCATTATATGCTGCCAATATGTCTTCAACCTTAAAAAGGGTAACCCCCCCGACGAGTGTAGCTCATACTGCCCTCTTAGCCTGATGAATGTGGACAGTAAAATCTTTACAAAAATATCAGCCAAAATACTTGAGAACTACTTACCACTCTTAATCGGATCTGACCAGACGGGCTTTATTAAAAACAGGAACTCTTCTGCCAATATGAGAAAATGACATAACGTCATTCAACATGCAAATACTAACCAGGCACAAGGTCTTGTTATCTCACTCCACGCTGAAAAGGCATTTGATCATGTGGAGTGGCCTTATTTATTCACCATCATGAAAAATTTCAACTGGGGGAGGAAATTATTAAACTCACTAAGCTGATGTATTTTTCACCCATTACAAGTGTTCTTGTAAATGGTATAAAATCATCAGTAGCCCTTTTTAGATAGAAAAGGCGGCACATTTTCTCCAAGGTAAGAGCGGCAATGTGCCGGCCTGTCTTTCTAAAACGGAGGCTTAATATTCCTCCTTTTCCAAAAGCCGCCTCTGAGGTAGGCGTAAACATGTGACGTGACGTGAAGCTCAAAGTTGGGCTGTGAACAGTGACAACGAATTTGTCTTCAAAATAAGAGCTTTACATTGCACCCCATTGGAGTTTAGAACTGGGTTCTTAGTGGTGGGCTTTTAATTTGAAAGTAGCGACTGTTCTTAGCCTGCCGACACAACAACAAGCTAACACAACCAAACAGCTACAGAGACCGAGGAGACGCTAGCATCTCCTGGATCTCAGCGGCTGTCCAGTTGTTCATCTTAATGTCCGCGGATGAAGTGATGGACTGACTGCTGTGATCAGCTGTTTCCTGGTTTTAAAACTCCCCGGCTGTGTATCGCACAACAGTGCAGGTCATCCACACCTCCGCCCACCTCACGCAGAGGCCGACACATCGATGTCTCGTTTTTAGATAGCAGGCGAGGTGGAAATAAGTGTACCCTCCGAGGCAGAAAATCGGCGGACCAAAACAGACCCCCAATTTGCCGCCCTCTGGCAGAAACTGCGGACCGAGCCGCCAAAAGGACGGACAAATTGGCGGCTTGTTGCCCAGAATAAAAACGGCTGAAATTTAAGTTAGGCAGGTCCACTCAGCAAAGAGATCCTCTGTCCCCGCTTATTCTTGCTTTGGCCATTGAACCACTGGCAGAGGCTATTAGAAGCCATGACAGCAAAGCGGGTTTCCAAATGAAATCCACATCATATCAGATTGCATCTTATGCAGATGATGTTCTTGTTTTTCTCACCAGTCCAGATGAGTCCACACCAGCTCTAATGTCTGTTATCAGATCTTTGGATCCTTCTGTTGATACAAGTTTCATTTTAGTCAGTCAGTGGCCATGCCAATTGGATTATGGTCATAACCAGCAGGTGATTTTATTTTTAACACACTGCATGGAGATACAGAATGGGAATCGGATGAGTGTGTGAGTGAGTGTGATAGTGTGAAAGATGAACCACATGAAGCAGAACAAAGACCAGGAAGAGAAACTCTGATTTAATACTCTTTGACACGACCATCATTCATGTTGCACCTGATCAGGTTCAGGCTGGACACCATAATGAGTCACTGCATATTTGTCTGTTAGAGAACTTAAATAAACCTACAAGACCTGATTGAACTGTTGTTTATTCCCACACACCATCAGAATGAGGAAATAAAGAGACTACACCGAAACTGCAGGGCCTCTCCCTGGTTTGTAGATTGTCATCACGGATTATTAACAACTTTAACAGAATCTAGGGAATTCACTGACGTCTGCATGCTAACATTGCATCATAGACACTGGCTAGCTATTTGTCACATATTTGCACATTTTTAACAGGGTGGATGACCCAATGTGAGCACCACCTGCCCCGACACACCTGTACACCTCCCAGAGGACATTGTTGCAGGACACCTGAACCAAAACTGTGACATTTCTAATTCTACAGTTCCATTTTATCCAGTTATCTTCCTTCTATACCTGCTACAATTGTTTTTCTATAAGTGAATTAAAGTATTGAGTAATTACAACTGTCAGTTGTAGCAGTGGACTCAGTTTAATCAGGCAGGTTTTCTCATGTTTCTCACACTGCATGGAGATAAAGAATGGGAATCAGATGAGTGTGTGAGTGAGTGTGATAGTGTGAAAGATGAACTACATGAAGCAGCAAAGCAAAGAAACTCTGATTTAATACCCGTTGGCGCGGCCATCATTCATGTTGCACCTGATCAGGTTCAGGTTGGACACCATAATGAGTCACTGCATATTTGTCTGTTAGAGAACTTAAATAAACCTACAAGACCTGATTGAATTGTTGTCTTATTATTCCCACACACCATCAGAATGAGGAAATAAAGAGACTACACCCAAACCGCAGGGCCTCTCCCTGGTTTGTAGATTGTCATCACGGATTATTAACAACTTTAACAGAATCTAGGGAATTCACTGTCGTCTGCATGCTAACATTGCATCTTAGACACTAGCTAGCTATTCTTCACATATTTGCACATTTTTAACAGGGTGGATGACCCAATAGGACCACCTGCCCCGACACACCTGTACACCTCCCAGAGGACATTGTTGCAGGACACCTGAACCAGAACTGTGACATTTCTAATTCTACAGTTCCATTTTATCCAGTTATCTTCCTTCTATACCTGTTAGAATTGTCTTTTTATAACTGAAAAACTTTGCAAACGTGGTCGGGATTTGTAGAAGACATGTGTATGGTGCTCACTAGCCTCTGCTGCTCCTATAAATAATGCATCTCTGTGCAGAGAGGGATACAGGCTATGAAAAAGTGATCCCAAGTCCCCGCTCTCCCGCTACGCAGAGGGAGAGAGAAATTACACAGAATACAAATTGCTTTATTGTTATCTTTTTTTTTTCACCTTCAAAAAAAGTACGCACAGTGCGTACCGGATTCCTGCTGGCGGCGCCACACAGGACACCTCATGTTATGAACACAACTGACCCTAATAGATCAGCATTGTGCCTTAAATGTAAGTTAACAAGTGGGACATATATACACTGCTTCTGGAGCTGTTCAAGAATATCAAAGTTCTGCTCATGTGTATCTAAGGAAGTGACAGCAATATTTAAACACAGCATATGTAAATATCAGGGCCAGTTTCTATTGGAGCTGCCACCTTTGAACAGAGTTATGGATGTGAAAAGATCAAAATGACTCAATAAACTCTTATTTCTGGCCAGAAAATGTATATTATTTAATTGGATTAGAGAGAAACCTCCCACTGTAACTCAGAGGTACAAAGACAGTTTTAGAGTTTTTCCTATGGAAAGAATAAGTGCCAAATTAAAAGGAAATGATGGCACGTTTATGGACATATGGAGGCCTCTAATGTATTACCTGCCTAACCATCTCAGTGAAATTATCCAGAGGGGAAACACTGAATTAGAAGGTGCCAGACTGAGCAGACGGCTGATAAGAAATATTTCTTAATAGGTACAATCACACATATCACATACTTCTTGTTCTGTTGTTTTTTAAATCTTGTTTTATTCTTTTCTTTCCATTTTCTACTTTATCTCAATTTTGCTTATTCATTTTCTCCCCCAGCTCAGACCACTACTTAATGATGGATGCTTATATGCATTGTTGATATGTAAATACAGAAAATGAAATAAAATCTGATATATATAACCTGAGCAAACCAACAGACACCAAACAACAATGGCTGACCTCCCTAACTAACATGGACAGCAGGAAACAGGTTCAACACAAACACATGGTGCAAACTGTCACAGTGATGGAAGGAAACAACATGAGCACAGTGATAACACATGAACAAACACACCCTCATTTTAATACACCACACCAACAAGACAGACTCACACAAATACAGCTTGTCAACATGATTCAATACACACATCTAAATATATCAAGGTGCACATCCACCTGTGGCACAAACAATGCTGGTCACGTAGATATTCAGAGCGCTGACTCAGCACAGAGCTGAAGTGGGTTTGGAGATGTTCTGCCACTCCTCTCCTCAGATCCTCTGAAGCCGTCAGATTGGACGAGACGACCGTTTCCTGTCAGCGGAGACGTTTGATTGTGTTGGAGGTCTCTCACAGAGTTTGTCTCCCAGCAGCTCCTGTGTTGTCTCGGCTCTATGAAACAAAACATGAGCACAGTGGAAACGAGTCCTGTTACAAGAATTCAACAGCAGCCTATAATGTCAAAGTGACTTTCTCCTGCAGCTCGTCCTCCTGCATGCAAACACACACCTCCAGTTTAAAAAGCCCACACCAAAGAAACACACTGAGTCAAAGTTTGGTTTCAGAGCAGCTGATGATGGGAAACATTATATGATTTATTCCCTCATCAGTCAACCAAAGAAATCCCTGAAACATAAAAGCTTTTTAAAGAGCATCTACTGAGTTACTCTCCAGCAGCACTAAATCTGAATCACACACACAACTGCAGAAGTGTGTGTATCATGCTTCTGGATGATATTTGTGCTTTTACACGCAGAGTTTTAGAAAGGTGTTCTTCACCTGGGACAGAATTAGCAGCGTGAGAATCTGACAGAACATTTTTTTTTCAGTGAGCAGGCGAGAACATCGACTCTGTTTAAGTGTTTGTTATAATAAAGCAGCAGCAGCAGCAGCAGAGATAGGAGCCCTGAACAAGCCATCATCAACACACTTCTGGTTGGCAGTTTAACTTTTTGCCGACTAGATCACACGTCTGAAATACAGTTTAAAGCTGCAGCTGTTAGAGTCAACTCACAGAAAGGTGGGACTAACGCCGTGGAGATGCAGCAGGTGCAGGAGATGCAGCAGGTGCAGGAGATGCAGCAGGTGCAGGAGATGCAGGAGGTGCACCTTCTCCAATGTTCATCCCCCCCATCCTGCCAGACGGATCATCCTCGTCCGTTGTCAATATTGCTTGGATCTGATTGACTTTTTCTGACAGCTCCATCGCTCTTCTGATGAACCCATCAATTAAATCAGACCTAAAGTCGTCTCGGCTGCGTCTAGCAGGTGGGGGGATTCCATACTCTTTAGCCAATTCCGTCATCTCTGGAATTGTGCATTTTTTAAGTTCCTCTTGAGGATTTCTGCGAAAATTATCTTTTGAAAATGCCATAATTATTCTTCTCAGAACAAGTGAACTGCCAACCAGAAGTGTTTGTGTTCCCTGTCAAATGTCTGTTATAAGCTGCCTGGGTGTGGCCTGATGTGGCGTAATGTAGCCGGTCCAACCCTCTGAGAAGTGATGTCCTTATTTTAACTTCAAAACTAAAGTGTTCACAATGTAATTTGAGACTTCTCTTCAGCTTCAGTCACAGACGTCTAAAGAACTTCCTGGAGTTAGAAACTAAAGCTGTTATGACGGACAGATTTGACTCCATGCAGCAGAAACTACAGGCTGAATTTGAACCCCAGGTCTCAAACTCAGAAGTCTGAATGAGACCTGAACTTTAGCAGGAGAGCTTTTTATCAGCTTAAACCATGTTTGGGTCATCCAACCTCAGAACGTTCGCCTACTTGATGAAGGTTTGAATGACGACATTATGACATGTAATGAAGCTGATAAAACTCTAATTCTGGCTCTCCAGTGGACGTCTTTTAGACTCAGAGCACATTCAGATGTCTCACTGCACGCCATGCATGCTGTCACACAGTCACAGTTTTTCTGAGTAGCGTTAAACTTTATAAACATAATGAAACTCTTTCTACGACAAATTCTAAATGATTGTCTCCTTCTTGTAAATTCAGCATTAAATCAAAACATGAAGTGAACCAGTAACCACAACATCACCAGACTCCATTAACAAATGTGGTGATTTTAAGAGTTGTTGAGTTAAAACAAACTCTATAACGTAGTGAAACTGTGTGTGTGACAGATTCTAACTCATTGTGTCCTTGTTGTAAATTCAGCATTAAATCTTTCAGCTGAAGTTGTTTGTCTCCTTGTAAAAAGTGTCAGTTTGTGGCAGCATGTCTGTACCAGCCTGTCTGCTTCTGTGTCTAAAGTGCTAAAGTCTTACCTGCCAACATTGATCAGCTGTTTGAACACACTGTTTACACTGATTTCACCATTTACACTCCATTTATGAAAGAAGAAACATGTTATTGATCTAAACATGTCACATGTTACAAAGACACTAAACAGTAACAATATAGGCTACTTCTTTGTCCCCGTGGAGAAAGTCCCCAGACTCCCTTAACAAATGTGTCAGTTTAGTGAGTTGTTGAGTTGGAGACACTTTATAAACTCTGTGAAACTCTGTCTCTGACTCATTCTGCATTATTTGGACCTTCTTGTTCATTCAGCAAATGTTCTACATGAACTTGTTTCTGTCTTTGAGTAGAAACATGGAGTCTGTTTGTCTCAGTGATGTTTATTTGCATATAGAGCAGGAAGTGACGTCAGATCCCAGGTGGTCACTCAGGACAGGTGTTAGTGTTCCTGCTGCTGTGGACTGAAGGTGTCCTCTGTGCTGTGATGCCACTCTGCCCTCTAGTGGTGTCCTGCAGTCATTACACTGCAGAGTGTGATGAGTTTGATCTGGACCTGAAGTGAACCAGCCGGATCATCAGGGAACAAAACACCAGCAGACTGATCAGAGTGACGCTCAGAGTTTATCATCACTGAAGAGGACAAACAGGTTCTTCTTCTTCTTCTTCAGTAGCTTGTTTGTTATCATCATATCACAGTTCTACTTCTGTATTCTGGTTTATTGTTCGTACTTTACATATTAAAGGAGCAGTCTGTAGCTGTGATGAGATGTGATGAAATGTTAATGAGCAGAACAAAATAATCAAACTCTCTTTGTGGTCATGACTGAACTGAACAAACAAACTAACGTTAAAGGACAACACAGTTTATAATGTTTTACTGTTTTTGAATGTGGCGGACCCTGCCACCTCTCTAGCCTCACACAGTGTTCTGGGACCTTCTTCTCCTCTGAGAACAGTTTGTTTATTCACTGATGGAGAAAGAGTTTGTTTTATTACCTCATTAATAGTTTAAATATTGAAATTCTGACTTTGAATTTCTTCGACAAAACTACATAATGTCCCTTTAAAGTTCCAACAGTTCATACTGTACAAACAGTGTATATTTATACTCATTCATCTATATGAACCTGGCCACTAGATACACTTTATAAATATGATTCTGAACATAACAATGATACCAATCCATCAATACTTTGGGATACACTCAAGGTTTACTTGAGGGGAGCCATAATTTCATATAGCACAGCCAGAAAAGGGAAGCTTTGAGAGAGCAGCTGAATCTAGAAAGACAATTGGCTGATCTTGATAAACAACTAAAGCATAATTACTCTGCAACCCTGTTCAAAAGAGCAGAAGCCACACGGTCAGCTCTGGACCAACTCTTGACACAAAAGGCAGAAGCAAGTGTCTTCTGTGCAAAACACAGACTGTTTGAAATAGGTGACAAACCAGGACAACTACTTGCACGCTTAGCAGCTGGAAGGTGTGATGTTAGGGCTATTTCCTCCTTAAAGGACGAAACTGGGAAAAGTCATTATGAGACCAAAACGATGGTGGAGATAATGAAAAACTTTACACCTCAGAATCCACTACATCATCACACTTTTTCTAGAAAAGCTTATTCTCCCCTCCTTATCAGAAGCAGATAAATCCATTCCTGGAAGATCAATAACCAGTGAAGAGATCAAAAATGCAATCAATTCTCTGCAGAACAGAAAAGCTCGAGGACCGAATGGTTACGGTCCAGAGTTTTTAACTCCATAGATGGACCTCTGCTAAGGGTGTACCTTCATTCATACTTATTTACTGTCCGTCTCTATTTGTTGTGCACTTTACTGTTTAATTGTTTAAACATCGTTTAAACGCTAAGTGTGTATGTAGTATATTCCTTTGTAGGTCTGGAACGTGTGAAGCATTGACAATAAAGCCGACTTTGACTTCTCAATAGAGAAAGGTTCCCTACAGGCTCATTATATGCTGCCAATATGTCTTCAACCTTAAAAAGGGTAACCCCCCCGACGAGTGTAGCTCATACTGCCCTCTTAGCCTGATGAATGTGGACAGTAAAATCTTTACAAAAATATCAGCCAAAATACTTGAGAACTACTTACCACTCTTAATCGGATCTGACCAGACAGCCTTTATTAAAAACAGGAACTCTTCTACCAATATGAGAAAATTACATAACGTCATTCAACATGCAAATACTAACCAGGCACAAGGTCTTGTTATCTCACTCCACGCTGAAAAGGCATTTGATCGTGTGGAGTGGCCTTATTTATTCACCATCATGGACAATTTGGACTGGGGGAGGAATCTATGAAACTCATTAAGCTGATATATTTTTCACCCAGAGCGAGTGTTCTTGTTAATGGTATAAAATCATCTCTAGCCCTTTTTAGATAGAAAGGCGGCACATTTGCTCCAAGGTCAGGACGGCAATGTGCCGGCCTGTCTTTCTAAAACGGAGGCGTAATATTCCTCCTTTTCCAAAAGCTGCCTCTGAGGTAGGTGTAAACATGTGAAGTGACGTGAAGCTCAAAGTTGGGCTGTGAACAGTGACAACGAATTTGTCTCAAAATAAGAGCTTTACATTGCACCCCATTGGAGTTTAGAACTGGGTTCTTAGTGGGGGGCTTTTGATTTGAAAGTAGCGACCGTCCTTAGCTTGCCAACACAACAACAAGCTAACACAACCAAACAGCTACAGAGATCCAGGAGACGCTGCATCTCCTGGATCTCAGCGGCTGTCCAGTTGTTCATCTTAATGTCTGCAGATGAAGTGATGGACTGACTGCTGTGATCAGCTGTTTCCTGGTTTTAAAACTCCCCGGCTGTGGGTCGCACAACAGTGCAGGTCATCCACACCTCTGCCCACCTCACGCAGAGGCCGGCACATTGCTGCCTCAGATTCAGATAGCAGGCGAGGTGGAAATAAGTGTACCCTCCGAGGCATCAAATCGGCGACCAAAACAGACCCCCATTTCGCCGCCTTCTGGCTGAAACCGTGGACCGAGCCACCAGAAGGACGGACAAATTGGCGGCTTGTTGCCCAGAATAAAAACGGCTACAGTTTAAGTTAGGCAGGTCCACTCAGCAAGGGGACCCTCTGTCCACGCTTATTCTTGTTTCTCTCAGGTTCCTAATGTTTCTCACACTGCATGGAGATAAAGAATGGGAATGAGTGTGTGAGTGAGTGTGATAGTGTGAAAGATGAACCACATGAGGCAGAACAAAGACCAGGAAGAGAAACTCTGATTTAATACTCTTTGACACGGCCATCATTCATGTTGCACCTGAACAGGTTTAGGTTGGACACCATAATGAGTCACTGCATATTTGTCTGTTAGAGAACTTAAATAAACCTACAAGACCTGATTGAACTGTTGTCTAATTGTTCCCACACACCATCAGAATGAGGAAATAAAGAGACTACAGCCAAACCGCAGGGCCTCTCCCTGGTTTGTACATTGTCATCAAGGATTATTAACAACTTCAACAGAATCTAATGACGCTAACGCTACATCACAGCAAGCTAGGAACACCAGTCACGCTTTCATGACAGAGACTAGTCGAAGGGGTAAACCTCATGACCATAGGTGAGGGTAGGAATGTAGATTGACCGTTAAATCGAGAGCTTTGCCTTTCAACTCAGCTCTCTCTTCACCACGACAGACCGATACAACGACCGCATTACTGCGGCCGCTGCACCGATCCGCCTGTCAATCTCACACTCCATCCTTCCCTCACTCGTGAACAAGACCCCAAGATACTTGAACTCCTCCACTTGAGGCAGGAACTCACCCAACCTGGAGCAAACCACCTTTTTCCGGTCGAGAACCATGGCCTCGGACTTGGAGGTGCTGATTCTCATCCCACCCGCTTCACACTCGACTGCAAACCGCCCCAGGACATGCTGGAGGTCCTGGCTCGAAGGAGCCAACAAGACCACATCACCCGCGAAAAGCAGAGATGAAATCCAGTGGCTCCTGAACCAGACCCCCTCCGGCCCGTGACTGCGCCTAGAAAGTCTGTCCATAAAGAAATTAAAATAATGAACAGAACCGGTGACAAAGGGCAGCCCTGCCGGAGTCCAACATGCACTGGGAACAGGTCTGACTTACTGCCGGCAATGCGAACCAAGCTCCTGGTCCGGTCGTACAAGGACCGTACAGCCCTTAACAGAGGGCCTCCGACCCCGTACTCCCGGAGCACCTCCCACAGAATGCCACAAGGGACACGGTCGAATGCTTTCTCCAAGTCCACAAAACACATGTGGACTGGTTGGGCAAACTCCCATGAACCCTCAAGCACCTTGTGGAGGGTATAGAGCTGGTCCAGTGTTCCACGGCCAGGACGAAAACCTTATTGTTCCTCCTGAATCTGAAGTTCGACTAGCTAGCTATTTGTCACATTTTGCTCATATTTAACAGGGTGGATGACCCAATAGGAGCACCACCTACCCCGACACACCTGTACACCTCCCAGAGGACATTTTTACAGGTCACCTGAACTATAACTGTGACATTTCTAATTCTACAATTCCATTTTATCCAGTTATCTTCCTTCTACACCTGCTAAAATTGTTTTTCTATAACTGAATTAAAGTATTGAGTAATTACACCTGTCAGTTGTAGCAGTGGACTGAGTTTAATCAGGCAGGTTTTCTCATGTTTCTCACACTGCATGGAGATAAAGAATGGGAATCAGATGAGTGTGTGAGTGAGTGTGATAGTGTGAAAGATGAACCACATGAGGCAGAACAAAGACCAGGAAGAGAAACTCTGATTTAATACTCTTTGACATGGTCATCATTCATGTTGCACCTGAACAGGTTCAGGTTGGACACCATAATGAGTCACTGCATATTTGTCTGTTAGAGAACTTAAATAAACCTACAAGACCTGATTGAATTGTTGTCTAATTATTCCCACACACCATCAGAATGAGGAAATAAAGAGACTACAGCCAAACCGCAGGGCCTCTCCCTGTATGATGAAAATTTTCCATCAGCTGGTTTGTAGATTATCATCAGGGATTAACAATTTTAACAGCATCTTTATCCATTTAACAATGCTAACGCTACAGCACAGCAAGCTAGGTACACCAGTCACACTTTTATAACAGAGAAACAGACGCTTGCGTTAAATTGACATGACTGAGTCTAGTTGAGGGATAAGTCGTAAATTCACTGACGTCTACATGCTAACATTGCATCTCAGACACTAGCTAGCTGTTCGTTACATATTTGCTAATTTTTAACAGCCGCCGGATCGTAAAGCAGCCGTGCCCGGCTTGACTCCACTGTGTGCAGGAGCTGATCGCGGTCGCTTGTGATTCGAACACAATATCTGCTGCTAGCGGATGGAGAGTGATGTCAGGTTAACAAGGGGGGCGGCATCCCCCCTCAAATCACCTACTGGTCATAACGTGACAAACATACCAAACTTTCCATTCTATTGGTTCCATTCTACCTCAGGATTCTCATACTTATGTATTTCTGTATCCCAGATTATTAAGAATTTATTGAGAAAAAAATTCTTAACAAACCTACAACGCTCTTAACGTTCTGTCTTTCTAAAACCGAGGCATAATATTCCTCCTTTTCCAAAAGCCACCTCTGAGGTAGGCGTAAACATGTGATGTGTCATGAGGCTCCAAGTTGGGCTGTGAACAGTGACAACGAATTTGTCTTCAAAATAAGAGCTTTACATTGCACCCTATTGGAGTTTAGAACTGGGTTCTTAGCGAGGGGCTTTTAATTTGAAAGTAGCGACCGTTCCTAGCTTTCCGATACAACAACAAGCTAACACAAACAAACAGCTTCAGAGAGACGCTAGCATCTCCTGGATCTCAGCGGCTGTCCAGTTGCCCATCTTAATGTCCGCAGATGAAATGATGTACTGACTGCTGTGATCAGCTGTTTCCTGGTTTTAAAACTCCCCGGCTGTGGGTCGCACAACAGTGCAGGTCATCCACACCTCCGCCCACCTCACGCAGAGGCCGGCACATTGCTGCCTCAGATTCAGATAGCAGGCGAGCTGGTAATAAGTGTACCCTCCGAGGCATCAAATCGGCGACCAAAACAGACCCCCATTTCGCCGCCCTCTGGCTGAAACCGCAGACCGAGCCACCAGAAGGACGGGCAAATTGGCGGCTTGTTGCCCAGAATAAAAACGGCTAAAGTTTAAGTTAGGCAGGTCCACTCAGCAAGGGGACCCTCTGTCCCCGCTTGTTCTTGCTTTGGCCATTGAACCACTGGCAGAGGCTATTAGAAGCCATGACAGCAAAGCAGGTTTCCAAATTAATTCCACATCATATAAGATTGCATCATATGCAGATGATGTTCTTGTTTTTCTCACCAGTCAGTCAATGGCCTTGCCAATTGTGTATGGTCATAACCAGGAGGTGATAGTGTGAAAGATGAACCACATGAGGCAGCAAAGCAAAGACCAGGAAGAGAAACTCCGATTTAATGTCTGTCTGTCTGTTACAGAACTTAAATAAACCTACAAGACCGGACTGAACTGTTGTCTAATTATTCCCACACACCATCAGAATGACGAAATAAAGAGACTACACCCAAACTGCAGGACCTCTCCCTGGTTTGTACATTGTCATCACGGATTATTAACAACTACAACAGGATCTAACGACGCTAACACTACAGCACAACAAGCTATCACGCTTTCATAACAGAGAAACAGACGTTTGAGTTAAACTGACGTGACTGAGTCTAGTCGAAGGGGTAAACCATTAATTCACTTTCGTCTACATGCTAACATTGCATCTCAGACACTAGCTAGCTATACATCCATCCATTTTCTTCCGCTTATCTGGGGCCGGGTCGCGGGGGCAGCTGTCTGAGCACGGACGCCCAGACTTTCCTAACCCTGGACACTTCCTCCAGCTCCTCCGGGAGGATCCCACGGCGTTCCCAGGCCAGCCGATTGACATAGTCACTCCAGCATGTCCTGGGTCTTCCTCGGAGTCTCTTCCCGTGGGGACATGCCAGGAACAGCTCCAGAGGGAGGGTGACAGAGCTCTTCACCCTATCTCTAAGGGAGCGCCCCACCCGCTTCACACTTGGCTGCAAACCGCCCCAGGACGTGCTGGAGGTCCTGGCTCGAAGGAGCCAACAAGACCACATCATCTGCGAAAAGCAGAGATGAAATCCAGTGGGTCCCGAACCAGACCCCCTCCGGCCCGTGGCTGCGCCTAGAAATTCTGACCATAAAAATAATGAACAGAACCGGTGACAAAGGGCAGCCCTGCCGGAGTCCAACATGCACTGGGAACAGGTCTGACTTACTGCCGGCAATGCGAACCAAGCTCCTGGTCCGGTCGTACAAGGACCGTACAGCCCTTAACAGAGGGCCTCCGACCCCGTACTCCCGGAGCACCTCCCACAGAATGCCACAAGGGACACGGTCGAATGCTTTCTCCAAGTCCACAAAACACATGTGGACTGGTTGGGCAAACTCCCATGAACCCTCAAGCACCTTGTGGAGGGTATAGAGCTGGTCCAGTGTTCCACGGCCAGGACGAAAACCTTATTGTTCCTCCTGAATCTGAAGTTCGACTAGCTAGCTATTTGTCACATTTTGCTCATATTTAACAGGGTGGATGACCCAATGTGAGCACCACCTACCCCGACACACCTGTACACCTCCCAGAGGACATTTTTACAGGTCACCTGAACTATAACTGTGACATTTCTAATTCTACAATTCCATTTTATCCAGTTATCTTCCTTCTACACCTGCTAAAATTGTTTTTCTATAACTGAATTAAAGTATTGAGTAATTACACATGTCAGTTGTAGCAGTGGACTGAGTTTAATCAGGCAGGTTTTCTCATGTTTCTCACACTGCATGGAGACAAAGAATGGGAATCGGATGAGTGTGTGAGTGAGTGTGATAGTGTGAAAGATGAACCACATGAAGCAGAACAAAGACCAGGAAGAGAAACTCTGATTTAATACTCTTTGACATGGTCATCATTCATGTTGCACCTGAACAGGTTCAGGTTGGACACCATAATGAGTCACTGCATATTTGTCTGTTAGAGAACTTAAATAAACCTACAAGACCTGATTGAACTGTTGTTTAATTATTCCCACAAACCATCAGAATGAGGAAATAAAGAGACTACAGCCAAACCGCAGGGCCTCTCCCTGTATGATGAAAATTTTCCATCAGCTGGTTTGTAGATTATCATCAGGGATTATTAACAACTTTAACAGAATCTAACGATGCTAACGCTACAGCACAGCAAGCTAGGAACACCAGTCACGCTTTCATAACAGAGAAACAGATGTTTGCGTTAAACTGACGTGACTGAGTCTAGTTGGAGGGGTAAGTCGTTAATTCACTGACGTCTACATGCTAACATTGCATCTCAGACACTAGCTAGCTGTTCGTTACATATTTGCTAATTTCTAACAGCCGCCGGATCGTAAAGCAGCCGTGCCCATTTGACTCCACTGTGTGCAGGAGCTGATCGCAGTCGCTTGTGATTTGAACACAATATCTGCTGCTAGCGGATGGAGACTGATGGCAGGTAAACAAGAAGGACGGCATCCCCCCCTCAAATCACCTACTGGTCATAATGTGCCAAACATACCAAACTTTCCATTCTATTGGTTCCATTCTACCTCAGGATTCTCATACTTATGTATTTCTGTATCCCAGATTATTAACACTGTACATAAAGATATCAATACTGATCTTAACAGGTGGATGGATTTTCTTGGATGGGCAGAATTAACCTGTTAATAATGAATGTTCTACCTCGGCTGCTTTATCCCATGCAGATGTTGTTGTTGATGTTTATTTCTACAAAGGTAACAAGAGAGATTGAAATGGACTTCTTAAAGTTCATCTGGCAAAAGAAAAAACCCCGGTTAAGTATGAAAACTTTACAGCGGAGGTCATGCATTCCCTAACATGATATTATACAACTGGGCCTGTCGTAGCAGATTCATATATGAATGGGTTCACTGCTATTTAAAGGGAATAGAGGACCCACTAGAATCATGGGCTTGTGTCCCATTTAGATTACTGGAGGATACACAGGTAAAAAAACTGTCCTTTCCAAAGTAAGATCAATCCAATACTTCAAAGCTCTGTTAAGATCCGGCATGACATGCACAGGTTTGTAGGCAGAAAGGGAGCCTTTTCCTGTTTGACTCCACTTACGGGTAACAGGGACTTCCTACCTAGATCATGTTGTGTTCTGCTCCTGGTGGGAGAGGGGAGTGAGAGTGCTGATGATCATAATGTCCTCGTGTCCTTTTCACAGGCACAACACAGATTTAGACTTCCACAAAAAAACTTTTTTGTCTCTCTTCAAGTCCGTCACTTTATCAATATAAATTTCAAGCCAACTCAAACAGAAACACTGAAGCTCATAATTAATTTTACATTGAATAAAGGTTTTATCACACACTTTTATAAGAGCCTTCAGAGTTGTAACCAACACAATGTTGATGGGCTTGTGAAGCGATGGACCTTCAAAGTGTTTAAGATGAAGATGCTGAGGAGGGACGTATTCAGACCACTCACTCTCTGTTTCTCAGCAATACATTTAAAGAAATACGATATAGAATAGTTCATAGACGGCAGAGGACACCTCATGTCCAAGAATATCAAAGTTCTGCTCATGTGTATCTAAGGAAGTGACAGCAATATTTAAACACATTATGTAAAGATCCAGGCCAGTTTCTATTGGAGCTGCCACCTTTGAACAGAGTTATGGATGTGAAAAGATCAAAATTACTCAATAAACTCTTATTTCTGGCCAGAAAATGTATATTATTTAATTGGATTAGTGAGAAACCTCCCACTGTAACTCAGAGGTACAAAGAGTTTTTTTTAGAGTTTTTGCTATGGAAAGAATAAGTGCCAAATTAAAAGGAAATGATGACACGTTTATGGTCATATGGAGGTCTTTAATGGATTACCTGCCTAACGATCTCAGTAAATTATCCAGAGGGGAAACACTGAATTAGAAGGTGCCAGACTGAGCAGACGGCTGATAAGAAATATTTCTTAATAGGTACAATCACACATATCACATACTTCTTGTTTTGTTGTTTTTTAAATCTTGTTTTATTCTTTTCTTTTCATTTTCTACTTTATTTCAATTTTGCTTATTCATTTTCTCCCCTAGCTCAGACCACTACTTAATGATGGATGCTTATATGCATTGTTGATATGTAAATTCATAAAATAAAATAAAATCTGATTATTGAAAAAATAATATGATGCTGAAGTGTATTTAGTTGTTGTGGTACTTTGTGTAGTGACAGTAAAGTAGAATGTAATCTAAAGTAATCCACACAACTAAACATCAAGCAGACAGAGACAGATTACTGAATATGCTTCAATTTAATCCCAACTGGAGGTGAAAAATACAGCCAACACAACAAATCACACTGAGGATGAAGAGAATATAACCTGAGCAAACCAACAGACAGCAAACAACAATGGCTGACCTCCCTAACTAACATGGACAGCAGGAAACAGGTTCAACACAAACACATGGTGCAAACTGTCACAGTGATGGAAGGAAACAACATGAGCACAGTGATAACACATGAACAAACACACCCTCATTTTAATACACCACACCAACAAGTCAGACTCACACAAATACAGCTTGTCAACATGATTCAATACACACATCTAAATATATCAAGGTGCACATCCACCTGTGGCACAAACAATGCTGGTCACGTAGATATTCAGAGCGCTGACTCAGCACAGAGCTGAAGTGGGTTTGGAGATGTTCTGCCACTCCTCTCCTCAGATCCTCTGAAGCCGTCAGGTTGGACGAGACGACCGTTTCCTGTCAGCGGAGACGTTTGATTGTGTTCGAGGTCTCTCACAGAGTTTGTCTCCCAGCAGCTCCTGTGTTGTCTCGGCTCTATGAAACTAAACATGAGCACAGTGGAAACGAGTCCTGTTACAAGAATTCGACAGCAGCCTATAATGTCAAAGTGACTTTCTCCTGCAGCTCGTCCTCCTGCATGCAAACACACACCTCCTTTTTAAAAAGCCCACACCAAAGAAACACACTGAGTCAAAGTTTGGTTTCAGAGCAGCTGATGATGGGAAACATTATATGATTTATTCCCTCATCAGTCAACCAAAGAAATCCCTGAAACATAAAAGCTTTTTAAAGCAGCAGCAGAGAAAGAAGCTCTGAACAAACCATCATCAACACACTTCTGGTTGGCAGTTTTATCAATATCTCTAACTTCTTGCCGACTAGATCACATGTCTGAAATACAGTTTAAAGCTGCAGCTGTTAGAGTCAACTCACAGAAAGGTGGGACTAATGCTGTGGAGATGCAGGAGGTGAACCTGTTGCAATTCAAAGAAGCTCAGTACTGAGAGACAGAACTTCCTCTTCCAGTGTCTATTTTGTGGATCAGGCGGAGACTTTCAGTGAACATACCTGATTAACCCTCAGAGGGTTCAGGGTTCACTCCGAGCTGGCGGCCGCTGCAGCCGGTGGGGACAGCTCATCCACTCTCTGTATCAACTCATTAATTAAGTGTTTCTTTAGTTCACCTTTGTTCCATGACACGAGAAACTGGACTCCAAAATAATTACCCAAAAATGTCATCTGGTTCTTTGTGCAACGATCAAGATAATTCATAGGATCTTGAAGAAACGTATCCAGTGAAAATGCTCTGCGTGCACCTGTTGTAATTTGAAGATGCTCGATCACGCGAGACAGAGCTTCCACTCCTGCATCCGCGTTTTGATCATCAGCGACCGCAGCAGCTGGTGGAGACAGCTCCACCAGTCTTCTGATGAACGCATTAATTAACTCTTTCTTTAGATCATCTTTGGTATAAATAAATACTATGAGGAACAGCGTCTTGCTGTTCCACCACAGGGTGAAGCTGTACTGTTTATGTGTGAATAACAACTGTCTATGTATGTATGTATGTCGTGCAAAGCACAGAACATGCCTGAAACAAAGAAGGTGGGAGCGTTACGTTACACCTCATTAACCACAGAAATGTATATGTGCCTGAATCTTGCATAGCAACACTCTGCAACTTGTTATCATGTAAGAACCAATCATATCACGCCCAAATGTATGACAATAAAAGATGTGCATGGGGAAGAACTCATGGAACGCTGATGGTCAGACTCACAGTGCTGACCTCCGTGCTTCCCCTTTGCAAAGAAAGACAAACTCTGAGTCCGTGTCTGTTTGTGATTGTTTCATTCAGTGCTAAACATTTCTTGGTGCCGTGACCCGGATCCCAACATACCCAGCTCTGCCAGAAGGAGGACGACACACCAAAGCCCGTCGACGGCCAGGACCACAACAGGTGGCCTGAAGGAAAGCCCGGGGGAGTGAATTCTCCGCTCGGCCGGTAGTATAGACGTCCCCTCCAACTGAACAGGGCTGGATTGACGGGATCCGGACAGACATACCAGACCGGACTGCAGATAAAGTGAGTATACTGAGCATGGTTACGCTGAAATAACCCGAGTAGAATAAGTGGCGCTGAAGGACCACAAGGGAATAAAATAGGCTAAAAACTAAATAGTGATGTGTAGTATCCCATGAGTTGAAGCAGCAGCACTGACCGAAACCATAACGGTGTCAACATAAATCAGTGGCCTGTTGAAGTAGACCATGGGCGCTAAACACTGAAAAACACTATGCAGAGTGAGGTAAAAAGGCCTAGGAACAATATTGTAAGGAATGGTACAACGTCTAATAAAAATGGGTAACTGTAATAACAGTTGTGGGTCCAAAAAGGACCAAGAGGCCTCGGGTGATGAGAAGCTCATGCAGCAACTCCATCCGACAGTATAAAGTATCTAAAAAAGTGAAAAACAAAACAAAACGTACGGTATTACAGGTCGACTAAGAGTAGAAGAATTAAAAGAGCTGGTCTCACGTTTAGAAGCGAGCGTAGTCGCTAAACATGGTAGAAAGAAAGATAGAGATTACAACCTAGAATTACAGGCTAAAGATAAATTAAAGCGTCCGTCTGGGTAAAATCAGCTAACGGTGCAATAACTATGAACCGTATGTCCAAACCTCTATACATGCAGGATAACAAATCAGGAAAGCAGGCCAAAGCACCCGTAGTTATCTCACCCGACTGTCCTATACATTTATTAGGCAGAGATCTGATGCAGCTGTTACAGATAGGTGTTATTCCCACTCCCAGCGGAATGAAAGCTGTAAGACTAGATGACTGACCCTCACAAGTAATGTTAACCGAGGAAGAGGAGACAGAACTAAAAGGTCTCCCCGCCTCATTACGGACAAAAGGTCCAGAAGATGTAGGGTTAATGACTACAGCTGCACCAGTACAAATTAAACCAAAATCAGACTGGAGGCCATGAGTCACACAGTACCCTTTGATAGCAGATGCCTTTGCAGGCATCCAGCCTGTTATCAAACAACTCCTACATGCCGGAGTTATCAGAGAATGTCCTGACTCCCCCTGTAACACTCCCATCTTCCCTGTTAGAAAGGCAGACGCTACAAACTGGCGAATGGTACAAGATTTGAGACAAATAAATGAAGCAGTACAGTCACGTGCGCCTCTTGTATCAGATCCACACACTTTACTTAACACGCTGCGCCCAGAAAATACATTCTTTACCGTCACTGACCTCAGTAATGCCTTTTTCTCTATACCTGTCCACCCTGATTCACAATTTTGGTTTGCGTTCACATACGCTGGTAAATCCTACACCTACACTAGATTACCTCAAGTGACAGTCCAACCATTTTCACACAGGCCATAAACAGTTGTCTATCCACCTTTGACCCGCCAAGGGTTAGGGCTGTGCAATTACTGCAGAGCATGGATAGTTTCGTACGCTGAAAAAACACAACCTTTGTTGAACTTAATCTATGCAGAACCAATGTCAATGACAGACAAAATACAGTGGACTGATGAAGCCTCACAGTCATTTGAGACTTTAAAAAAGGAACTAATGTCAGCAACAGTACTGTCATTACCTGACTATGATAAACCGTTCACTCAGACAGTAGATTGCCGAGATGGGTTTATGACACCTGTGCTATTACAACAACATGGGGGAAAGATGAAACCAATAGCATTTTACTCAAAAAGGCTGGACGCCGTAGCTGCAGCCGCAGCCTTACCCCCCTGTGTACAAGCAATTTGCGCAGCAGCAATGGCTGTACAATAGGGGTGGGCGGATCGATCCAAATATCGATAGTATCAATACCAAGGTGAGTATTGGTATCAGATCGATACTAGCGTGATGAGATCGATATTTTGTTGTAGTTTCTCTTCTATAAATTCAGCAAAGCACTCTTATTTCTTCACAGAGTTTGTGTGAGCGCAGCGCTCCTCTTCACTTCTCTCACTCCGCTCACTCAGGTTCACTGTAACTGGAACTCAAAAATATATATTGATATAGAGCCTACCTCAAACCTGAAGTTTGAATATGGCAGAATGTAATAACCCTTCTGTGTATCTGTTGAAAGAACATCAGTGATTCCATTTAGGCTACATGCAGATAGGTTATAGATTTAATCAAGTTAAATATAATTTTCTTATTTGGCTGAAATCTTTGTCCTGTGTTTTATCATTATCATAATCATGGTCAACTAATTAAAGGCAAAAGTACCAAATCACTCAATGATCAGGAATTTTCAGTATCGGTATCGGTATCTGCAATACTGGGCCTGTAATTACTTGGTATCAGATCGATACCAAAATTTGCAGTATCGCCCACCCCTACTGTACAACTATCAGCTGATGTTGTACTTTTCCACCAGCTAACATTGTTAGCTCCTCATGCAGTTGATGTGTTACTGCTGCAGGCCAAGATGACCTTCCTCTCCCCCACCAGACAGTTATCTTACACCGCTGTGCTGCTTTCACAGCCTCATTTGACAATTAAACGATGCACCACCCTAAAGCCAGCAACACTGCTGCCGATAGCCACGGAGGGCGAACCACACAGTTGTATTGATGATACTGAAGCTCTCCAACTGCCGAGACAAGATCTTACAGATCACCCGCTAAAGGAAGGCATGGGGTGGTTTGTTGACGGCTCATGTTCTAAAAATGATAAAGGTGAAACACAGTCAGGCTACGCTGTCGTCGAACTGCCTGATACTGTCATAGAGGCTAAACAGATTCCCTCTAAAAACTCCTCACAAGCAGCACAGCTAATCACGCTAACTCGCACATGCATTTTGGCTAAAGACAAAACTGTCACAATATATACTGACAGCCAATATGCGTTCTCCACTCTATTCTTCTTTGCCGCTCAGTGGAAACGCAGAGGGATGGTCACATCGACAGGAAAGCCTGTCTCACACACGCAGTTACTGACTTCCCTTCTCCAAGCAGTACAATTGCCTAAAAAAGTAGCTGTTTGTAAATGTGCCGCACAGCAAAAGGTCACAGATGACGTCACGCGTGGTAACAAACTTGCAGATGAAGTTGCAAAAGCAGCTGCGGTCGGCTCTTTCGGGAAATCAGATACTTATATCTCTGAGCCTGATGACTCCCTTATCACCCGTGAAGTTATCACAGACATGCAGAAGGCCGCACCTGACACCGAAAAGCAGTTCTGGGTGAAACATGGCGCCAAAGTTGACGAATGCGGCCTGTACAGTGACAATGGTAAAACCGTCCTCCCTAAAAGCCTTTTTAAGGCCGCTGCTATTTTGAGTCATGGGCCTTGCCATGTCTCAACAGGAGGGATGGTAGACCTAGTAAACAAACATTTTGTCACATATGGATTTAACACCTTCTCAAAAAATGTGTGTAGGTCATGTGTCATCTGCATCAAACACAATCCACAGGGAAATATAAGACCAAAACGAGATAAATACCCGGAGCCACAGCACCCGTTTCAGATCCTACACATGGATTTTATTGAACTAAGTCAGAGCGGACCCTACAAATACTGTTTAGTTACTGTAGATGCTTTCTCTAAATGGGTTGAGATAATTCCATCTAAACATGCCAATGCTCTAACTGTGGCCAAAGCGCTGTGTAAAAACATAGTCCCACAACATGGTATTCCTGAAATACTATACGGCGATAACGACGCTCATTTTGTAAACGAAGTGGTACAATAGATGGTAAAACACTTACAAATACAACTGAAAAACCACTGCGCTTATCACCCTCAAAGTGCAGGTCTGGTAGAAAGAACAAACGGCACGGTAAAGTCGAGACTGAGAAAATGTATGGAAGAAACAAAAAGACCGTGGCCTGAATGCCTAGATCTAGTCAAAGTGTACATGCGAGTCACACCCACTGACAAAGGGTTAACCCCATTTGAAATCGTACACGGAAGGGCGTTTAAACTTCCAGCTTTCTCCTCAGAAATCGAGAAAGCAGATGAAGAAACAACATTAGCAGAACACATGAGGAAGCTGTTCTCAGAAAAACAAGTGTGAAATGCAAATTTACTGCCCTCTGATTCCTCTCCCCTGTGAAGAAACCAACCGATCCCTGCTCTACTAGGAGGTCAGGAAAAGGCTCGGACAATGCAGGACGCCGTGGCCAACGACCCCGAAAACCCTGGCAGCCAACGCCAAAGACGGGGAGGAGGAAAAAGGAAATGTGCTTTTTGGTGCCAGGAGCTGTGGTGCTGTCTAGGGTTAATTACACTAGTGGGACTCTGAATATTCATCTGGTTCATGCTACAAGAAACGCTGGCTCCCATCAGAAGACGAGCCCTGGAGGACAGCCAGGTGAACCACACCGAGTACCCACATGAATTCTCTACCAACGAATGGTGGAGGTTTATGAACACAACTGCACACTTAAACAATAGAACGAACTGTTACGTGTGCACACACACGCCTGTCTCAGCGAGTTCACCAGGACTCTGGCCGTATAACGCTCCGGCCAGGAGGACAACCTGCCTCGTCGGGTTCTCCACTCACCCAGGAAACGGAGTGGCATGGTGCGACGCGAACTATAAGCAGCCACTCAATATCACTTGGAGTGACTCACCCCTCTCGGACCAAAACTGTTCGGGCAGTACGGACCTACTGGCCTGGCCTCAGCTCACCGGAGCAAGCGGGAGACGGAAACTTTTCCTGATTCCGTCCCCTGGGAATACCGCATCTGGTCCGGAGGAGCAAAGTTCGGACAAAGTCTGTTCCCAATGTCGGGACTGGGATATGTTCGTGACCACGTGGAAATCAACCGCTATGCCCTGCTAAGACACATCAACGTCACCCCAGCCCTCAGGCGCTCACTGGCAAAAGAACAACGCAGCATCTGTGAAATGGTGATGCAGAATCGCATCGTCCTCGATCTACTGACGGCGTCACAAGGAGGAGTGTGCACCATCATTGGAGAAACCTGCTGTACATATATTCCGGACGGTCTCAGCAATGGAGGAGAAATACATAGAGCATTACAAAATCTCTCCGACCTCCAGAGGTATGTACTGGACAACACCCCAGGAGCGTCACCTCCAGTTGCCTGGTTAGACAGACTGTTTTCCGGCTCCTGGTTGCAAGTCTTACTCAAAGCATTAGCCCCTGTTATCATTGTACTTGTATTAATTTGCCTGGTTGTATCATGTCTACTGCCATGTCTTCGATCGATGTTTGAAAAAATGATTGAAAGAAGTTTTGTGCAAATGCAATTACTGTCACATTACTATGAGCCTGTACCAACTAAAGGATGAAACTTTAAAGTTAGAATGTTTGAAAATGTTGGTTGAACCAAAGCACAATGATGACCTTACTGAAACTGTGAATAACAGGTAGTAGATGTCTGAAAAAAAAAATAAAAGCTAGTTCAAAACTGATAAACAGGAGGGAAATGTTGGAAAAATGTAACCAAGATATTATCAGTTTCTCGCATAAGCTTTTGTATTTAATCAACATTCTTGCTCTGTCAGCAGAAAGCTACAAGGTCACCTGAGTGGACAAATACTATGAGGAACAGCGTCTTGCTGTTCCACCACAGGGTGAAGCTGTACTGTTTATGTGTGAATAACAACTGTATGTATGTATGTATGTCGTGCAAAGCACAGAACATGCCTGAAACAAAGAAGGTGGGAGCGTTACGTTACACCTCATTAACCACAGAAATGTATATGTGCCTGAATCTTGCATAGCAACACTCTACAACTTGTTATCTTGTAAGAACCAATCATATCACGCCCAAATGTATGACAATAAAAGATGTGCATGGGGAAGAACTCGTTGGAACGCTGATGGTCAGACTCACAGTGCTGACCTCCGTGCTTCCCCTTTGCAAAGAAAGACAAACTCTGAGTCTGTGTCTGTTTGTGATTGTTTCATTCAGTCTCTGTAACTAAACCACTGCAGTGTATCCAGAACGCTGCAGCGCCTCGTTTACAATCTACACAAACTCTCCCATGTGACCCGCCTCCTCCGTGACCTCCACTGACTTCCTGTTACGACCCACATCTGATTCCAGGCGATGGTGCTGGCCGTCAACAGAACTGCACCGTCTACCTCCAAACACTGGTCAGACCACACGGCTCAGAGAGAACACTGCACTGTTCTACATCAGCGGGTCGGCTGGTACCACCATCACTGAGAGCAAACAACGGTCACTCAGAGAAGTCGAGACTCTTCTGTGTTCTGGAGCCTCAGTGGAGGAACGAACTCCTGACCAACATCAGGACAGCAGAGTCGCTCTCTGTCTGCAGCAGGAGACTCCAGACTCTCTGTTCACACTTCACCTCCACCACAGAGCACCACTCCCTCCCTCCTGGAGATTATTTCCTTTCTCATTGGTGACTTTTTGAATCTCTGGAAAACCTTTTTGGACAAAAAAGATTAAGAAGTCAAGACACTAAGCAGAGCCTTTAATATCTGCACATCTGCACATGAGGACACACCCACTTAGGTGTTAGTGTTCCTGCTGCTGTGGACTGAAGGTGTCCTCTGTGCTGTGATGCCACTCTGCCCTCTAGTGGTGTCCTGCAGTCATTACACTGCAGAGTGTGATGAGTTTGATCTGGACCTGAAGTGAACCAGCCGGATCATCAGGGAACAAAACACCAGCAGACTGATCAGAGTGACGCTCAGAGTTTATCATCACTGAAGAGGACAAACAGGTTCTTCTTCTTCTTCTTCTTCTTCTTCTTCTTCTTCTTCTTCTTCTACAAACACAGCAGCTTGTTTATTATCATTATATCACAGTTCTACTTCTGTATTCTGGTTTATTGTTTGTACTTTACATATTAAAGGAGCAGTCTGTAGCTGTGGTGAAGAAATGTTGATGAGCAGAACAAAATAATCAAACTCTCTTTGTGTTCATGGCTGAATAAACAAACTGACGTTAAAGGACAACACAGTTTATACTCAGTGCGTTTACATGACACTCAAGAAAACCGAATTACTGCGTTAGTCTGACTATGAACGGATCTTTAAGATGCATATATAAACCTTTGTCTGACTAAAATCGGACCGGATCGGATTTCTCATATTCGAATTACACCACGTAGATTATTCGATTGAAAGTCGCATTACTCCTGCATGTATACGTTTCCAGCGGATCGGATCGGATTTTGCGTTCTGCGCAGGCGCAAGATTTTTCCCCGGGGCCGTGAGCCGGAAGTAGACCGGCGGCGGCGGCGGCGGCGGCGGCGGCGGCTTTCCTCCGAAATCACCGCAAGAAAGAGCGCCAGAGTGCATCTAGTTTGTGTAATTATCATGTAAACCATATACGAAGTGTACAAAGATGTAGCTTCGTCTCGCTCTTCGTACGCCATCTTTCTTGAATGCCGAGGCAGCTGGTGACGTAAAGAGGTCAGCCGGAGGTGCGCCGTTAACACTAGTTGAAATGGGTACAGCGCCACCTAGCGTACCGGGTATGACATGCTTTCGGCCAGTAATTCGATTTTCTCACCGGCATGTATACTCGGATAATTGCAGTTGTCCGATTGAGCAGCATAGTTGAACTATGGCTGTAATCTGACTAAGCTGTGCATGTAAACGCACTGACTGTTTTACTGTGTTTATATGTGGCGGACCCTGCCACCTCTCTAGCCTCACACAGTGTTCTGGGACCTTCTTCTCCTCTGAGAACAGTTTGTTTATTCACTGATGGAGAAAGAGTTTGTTTTATTACCTCGTTAATAGTTTAGATATTAAAACTCTGACTTTGAATTTCTTTGACAAAACTACATAATGTCCCTTTAAAGTTACAACAGTTCATACTGTACAAACGTATTAACACTCATTCATCTCTATGAAGCTGGCCACTAGTTACACTTCATAAGTATGATGCTGAACTGTATTTAGCTGTTCTGGTACTTTGTGTAGTGACAGTAAAGTAGAATGTAATCTAAAGTAATCCACACAACTAAACATCAAGCAGACAGAGACAGATTACTGAATATGCTTCAATTTAATCCCAACTGGAGGTGAAAAATACAGCCAACACAACAAATCACACTGAGGATGAAGAGAATATAACCTGAGCAAACCAACAGACACCAAACAACAATGGCTGACCTCCCTAACTAACATGGACAGCAGGAAACAGGTTCAACACAAACACATGGTGCAAACTGTCACAGTGATGGAAGGAAACAACATGAGCACAGTGATAACACATGAACAGACACACCCTCATTTTAATACACCACACCAACAAGACAGACTCACACAAATACAGCTTGTCAACATGATTCAATACACACATCTAAATATATCCAGGTGAAGCCGTCAGGTTGGACGAGACGACCGTTTCCTGTCAGCGGAGACGTTTGATTGTGTTGGAGGTCTCTCACAGAGTTTGTCTCCCAGCAGCTCCTGTGTTGTCTCGGCTCTATGAAACAAAACATGAGCACAGTGGAAACGAGTCCTGTTACAAGAATTCAACAGCAGCCTATAATGTCAAAGTGACTTTCTCCTGCAGCTCGTCCTCCTGCATGCAAACACACACCTCCATTTTAAAAAGCCCACACCAAAGAAACACACTGAGTCAAAGTTTGGTTTCAGAGCAGCTGATGATGGGAAACATTATATGATTTATTCCCTCATCAGTCAACCAAAGAAATCCCTGAAACATAAAAGCTTTTTAAAGAGCATCTACTGAGTTACTCTCCAGCAGCACTAAATCTGAATCACACTCACAACTGCTGAAGTGTTCATGTTTCTGGATGATATTTGTGCTTTTACACGCAGAGTTTGAGAAAGATGTTCTTCACCTGGGACAGAATTAGCAGTGTGAGAAGTGAGCAGGTGAGCACATCGACTCTGTTTATGTGTTTGTTATAATAAAGCAGCAGCAGAGAGAGGAGCCCTGAGCAAACCATCATCAACACACTTCTGGTTGGCAGTTTTATCAATATCTCTAACTTCTTGCCGACTAGATCACATGTCTGAAATACAGTTTAAAGCTGCAGCTGTTAGAGTCAACTCACGGAAAGGTGGGACTAACGCTGTGGAGATGCAGGAGGTTAATCTTCTCACATGTTCATCCCCCCCATCCTGCCAGACAGATCATCCTTGTCCGTTGTCAATATTGCTTGGATCTGACTGACTTTTTCTGACAGCTCCATCGCTCTTCTGATGAACCCATCAATGAAGTCAGACCTAAAGTCGTCTCGGCTGCGCCTAGTAGGTAGGGGGATTCCATACTCTTTAGCCAATTCCGTCATCTCTGGAATTGTGCATTTTTTAAGTTCCTCTTGAGGATTTCTGCGAAATTTATCTTTTGAAAATGCCATAATTATTCTTCTCTCAGAACAAGTGAACTGCCAACCAGAAGTGTTTGTGTGTTCCCTGTCAAATGTCTGTTATAAGCTGCCTGGGTGTGGCCTGATGTGGCGTTATGTAGCCGGTCCAACCCTCTGAGAAGTGATGTCCTTATTTTAACTTCAAAACTAAAGTGTTCACAATGTAATTTGAGACTTCTCTTCAGCTTCAGTCACAGACGTCTAAAGAACTTCCTGGAAACTACAGGCTGAATTTGAGCCCCAGGTCTCAAACTCAGAAGTCTGAATGAGACCTGAACTTTAGCAGGAGAGCTTTTTATCAGCTTAAACCATGTTTGGGTCATCCAACCTCAGAACGTTCGCCTACTTGATGAAGGTTTGAATGACGACATCATGACATGTAATGAAGCTGATAAAACTCTAATTCTGGCTCTCCAGTGGACGTCTTTTAGACTCAGAGCACATTCAGATGTCTCACTGCACGCCATGCATGCTGTCACACAGTCACAGTTTTTCTGAGTAGCGTTAAACTTTATAAACATAATGAAACTTTTTCTACGACAAATTCTAAATCATTGTCTCCTTCTTGTAAATTCAGCATTAAATACAAACATGAAGTGAACCAGTAACCACAGCAGCACCAGACTCCATTAACAAATGTGGTGATTTTAAGAGTTGTTGAGTTAAAACAAACTCTATAACGTAGTGAAACTGTGTGTGTGACAGATTGTAAGTCATTGTGTCCTTGTTGTAAATTCAGCATTAAATCTTTCAGCTGAAGTTGTTTGTCTCCTTGTAAAAAGTGTCAGTTTGTGGCAGCATGTCTGTACCAGCCTGTCTGCTTCTGTGTCTAAAGTGCTAAAGTCTTACCTGCCAACATTGATCAGCTGTTTGAACACACTGTTTACACTGATGTCACCATTTACACTCCATTTATGAAAGAAGAAACATGTTATTGATACAGACAGAAACACATGGTGCAAACTGTCACAGTGATGGAAGGAAACAACATGACCACAGTGATAACACATGAACAAACACACCCTCATTTTAATACACCACACCAACAAGACAGACTCACACAAATACAGCTTGTTAACATGATTCAATACACACATCTAAATATATCAAGGTGCACATACACCTGTGGCACAAACAATGCTGGTCACGTAGATACTGGTCACCTGGTCCACGCTGTGGAGATGCAGCAGGTGACTCTTCTGCAATTCGAAGAAGCTTGGTACTGACAGACAGAACTTCCTCTTCCAGTGTCTATTTTGTGGATCAGGTGAAGACTTTCAGTGAACATACCTGATTAACCCTCAGAGAGTTCAGGGTTCACTCCAAGCTGGCGGCCGCTGCAGCCGGTGGGGACAGCTCATCCACTCTCAGTATCAACTCATTAATTAAGTGTTTCTTTAGTTCACCTTTGTTCCATGACACGAGAAACTGGACCCCAAAATAATTACCCAAAAATGTTATCTGGTTCTTTGTGCAACGATCAAGGTAATTCATAGGATCTTGAAGAAATTCATCCAGTAAAAATGCTCTGCGTGCACCTGTTGTAATTTGAAGATGCTCGATCATGCGAGACAGAGCTTCCACTCCTGCATCCACGCTTTGATCATCAGCGACCGCAGCAGCTGGTGGAGACAGCTCCACCAGTCTTCTGATGAATGCATTAATTAAGTCTTTCTTGAGTTCATCTTTGGTGCCTGTCGTGGGAATCTGGAGTGAATAAGATGCAGCCAAATCTTGAATCCTTTCAACTGTGCAATTATCAAGGTAAAACACAGGATCATTGAAAAATGCCATAATTATTCCTCTCTCAAAAACAAGTGAACTGCCAACCAGAATACACATTTGGGAAGTCAGTCACCAGTATAAGCTGCCTGGAGTGTCTTCATGTGGCCTCATGTGGCCTCATTTGGCCTCATGTGGCCTCATGTGGCCTCATGTGGCCTCATGTGGAGTGCGATACTGCAAGATTTGGTATCAATCCAAGGAAATACAGGGCCAGTATGGCCGATACCAACACTTTTTTTTAAGAACAGAGAGCGGGGAGGAGTGCACCAGGCGGCCCAGCTGTAGGACAGTAGATAAGATGTTCTGCTGACTCTCTTTCCCCTCGTCCTCCTCCAACAGCCACGTTGTGACGCTCATCTCTGAATGTCTGCATCATGTCTGAATGTCTGCATCATCTCTGAATGTCTGCATCATCTCTGAATGTCTGCATCATGTCTGAATGTCTGCATCATCTCTGAATGTCTGCATCATCTCTGAATGTCTGCATCATCTCTGAATGTCTGCATCATCTCTGAATGTCTGCATCATCTCTGAATGTCTGCATCATGTCTGAATGTCTGCATCATGTCTGAATGTCTGCATCATCTCTGAATGTCTTCATCATCTCTGAATGTCTGCATCATCTCTGAATGTCTGCATCATCTCTGAATGTCTGCATCATCTCTGAATGTCTGCATCATCTCTGAATGTCTGCATCGTCTCTGAATGTCTGCATCATCTCTGAATGTCTGCATCATCTCTGAATGTCTGCATCATCTCTGAATGTCTGCATCATCTCTGAATGTCTGCATCATCTCTGAATGTCTGCATCATCTCTGAATGTCTGCATCATCTCTGAATGTCTGCATCATGTCTGAATGTCTGCATCATCTCTGAATGTCTTCATCATCTCTGAATGTCTGCATCATCTCTGAATGTCTGCATCATCTCTGAATGTCTGCATCATCTCTGAATGTCTGCATCATCTCTGAATGTCTGCATCGTCTCTGAATGTCTGCATCATCTCTGAATGTCTGCATCATCTCTGAATGTCTGCATCATCTCTGAATGTCTGCATCATGTCTGAATGTCTGCATCATCTCTGAATGTCTGCATCATGTCTGAATGTCTGCATCGTCTCTGAATGTCTACATCATCTCTGAATGTCTGCATCATGTCTGAATGTCTGCATCATCTCTGAATGTCTGCATCATCTCTGAATGTCTGCATCATCTCTGCTTGGACAGCTGCTCATCACCTCAAACTCAACCTGAGTAAACCTGAACTCCTCTTCATCCCGGGACAGACTGCCCTCACATGGACCTGTCAGTCACTGTCCAGGACGTCACAGTATCACCTTCATCAGCGGTGAGGAACCTGGGCGTAATCCTCGATGATGGACTGTCCTGCACCCCCAACATCACTGCTGTGGTCCGATCCTGCAGATTTACCCTCTACAACATCTGCAGGATCCGGACTTTCCTCACAAAAGACACAACAGAACTCCTGGTCCAAGCGCTGGTCATCTCCTGTCTGGACTACAGTAACTCTCTCTTGGCTGGACTCTCAGGCTCTGTAACTAAACCACTGCAGTGTATCCAGAACGCTGCAGCGCCTCGTTTACCATCTACACAAACTCTCCCATGTGACCCGCCTCCTCCGTCACCTCCACTGGCAGAATGTAATCTAAAGTAATCCACACAACTAAACATCAAGCAGACAGAGACAGATTACTGAATATGGTTCAATTTAATCCCAACTGGAGGTGAAAAATACAGCCAACACAACAAATCACACTGAGGAGGATTTTGCGAGGTGCACATATATTTATATATATATATATATATATATATATATATATATATATATATATATATATATATATGTAATCATCGTAATAAAATGATTAATTATAATTCCAATAATTACTCTTATGATAGTCTTTGTCATGATCTATTGGCTCACATTAGGTTATATTCACATATATTATGTTTACTCATATATTATGTTATTATATATTATACTCTGCTGTATTACATCATGATATATTATAATGTCTCATTTCCCTGTATTACAATATCATATCTCACATTATCTCTTCACACTACATTTGGTTAAATCATATTGCATTTTATATTATAAAGCCTCGTATTGCCCTATATTACCTTATTTCATCTCACATGAACTAGTTACATTATATTTATATAAGTTAAAGTTTGGTTTCAGAGCAGCTGACTGATGGGAAACATTATATGATTTATTCCCTCATCAGTCAACCAAAGAAATCTCTGAGACATGAAAGCTTTTTAAAGAGCATCTACTGGACTCTCAGCCTCTGAGACTAAACCACTCAGTGTATCCAGAACGCTGCAGCGCCTCGTTTACAGTCAACCCAAACTCTCCCATGTGACCCGCCTCCTCTGTGACCTCCACTGACTTCCTGTTGCGGCCCGCATCTGATTCAAGATGATGGTGCTGGTCTTCAAGGCCACCAACAGAACTGAAAACTGAAAACTGAAAACGCGGATGCGGGAGCGACAAAACGTTAGAGATATAATGTTTCCCATCATCAGCTGCTCTGAAACCAAACTTTGACTCAGTGTGTTTCTTTGGTGTGGGCTTTTTAAAATGGAGGTGTGTGTTTGCATGCAGGAGGACGAGCTGCAGGAGAAAGTCACTTTGACATTATAGGCTGCTGTTGAATTCTTGTAACAGGACTCGTTTCCACTGTGCTCATGTTTTGTTTCATAGAGCCGACTGAAGCCGGTGTCCCAAAACGCAGCGGTGCGGCCTAAACCCGGTGCTGCTCAAGCCCCCTTGAAACAAGGGCAGGCGAAAATGGGGATAATTGGTACTGGCACTGAGAGTAACATCCAAGTGGTTAAAACCAAATTGTGAGAGTATTTGACACCAGATTCTCCCCGAATCTTGATGCTGACACTTTAAGTAAGTATTTGACTGAGAAGCTGTGCAATAATTCAGTGTCATGCCGGAAGATTGATTAGAGCCGGAACAGATTCAGCTCATTTCATATCACTGCCGAATACAATGAAGTTGCTGATATGTATGATCCACAACTTTGGCTGGCTGGGACCTATGTCCGTCGTTGTTATGAGGCTCGGAGACCCAGAGCTAATGGCGGTGAGGCCTGCGGTCCAGTGGAGGTGAGTGACCTGCAGCGCTCTGTGAATACACCTGCAGCTCCACATGGGAGTCACAGCCTGGCACTCGGTCGGGCAAATGTCAGTAGCCAGTAAAGGCGGCATAGACAACTATTTACTAAATGAAGATCCGTGTTGTGTCATATAATGCACGCGGGCTGCGTGTTGGCCACAGTGATGCGGACAAATCATGTCGCGTTGTTGTGGACAAGCTCTTGGAGACCTGTGATATTCTGTGTGTTCAAGAGACATTCCTAGCCAAACAAGATTTGGACAGACTCAATTCTGTACACAAGGACTTTCATGGGGCTGGTGAATCCACTACTGACCTCAGCACTAAAGTAATCCAAGGCAGGATACCAGGTGGTGTTGCCATTTTATGGAATAAGAAATATGATCAGCTGGTTAATGTGGTCAGACTGGATGTTGATTGGGCTGTTGGATTAGAGTTTAATTGTAATGACAAAAAGTTCATTATCTTAAACATCTATACACCATATGAGTGCTATCAATATGAAGATGAATATCTTAATAGATTGTCATGTGTCTTATTCACGACAATGCTTCTACCTGCATCTATGTAGTTGGAGATATGAATGCTGATGTGTCTGATGTTAACTCTCTATTTGCCAATCATTTAATGCAGTTCTGCTCTGATGGTGGTTTGATTCTCTCTAGCAAGGTGCTCATGCCAGATAATAGCTTTACTTATGTCAGTGATGCTTGGCACACTACTTCATGGCTTGATGACTGTGTATGCACAGCTGATGCACATGACTCTTTAGATGAGATGAAGATTATTTACGATCTGGCCACTTCTGATCATATACCCTTTTTTATATCATTGGATCTGTACAGTGTACCCTTGCTATTGCCTGTGGATAGCAACACAAATGCAGGGAAACTAGACTGGTCTAACTTAACTAAGGAGGATCTTAAAGAATATACTTCTCACTCTGACGCCTTTCTGGGAGGTATTAAACCACCAAAAGAGGCCACTGTATGCTGTGATATGAATTGTAAGAAACTGCAACATAGTAATGACTTGTGCTCAATGTATGATTCTATTGTGGAATCTCTCCTTGCATCCAGTAAGCATTATTATAGACTCAAGACTAATGTATATAATGTAAAGCCAGGCTGGAATGACTACGTAGAAGAGCTTCATGTTGAGGTTAGAAGGGCCTTCAAAGCATGGGTTGAGTCAGGTAGAAATAAATATGGACCCTTATTTGAATATAAGAAACGTGCAAATGTGAATTTTAAATATGCCCTTCGATTTATCAAAAGGAATGAGAAAACAATGAGGGCTGACTCACTTGCACATAAGTTGCAAAACAATAGCCACGATGATTTCTGGAAAGAAGTTAGAATGTTGAACAACTGCAAAACATCACTTCCGTCTAATATTGATGGAGTGAGTGGTGCAGATGAAATTCCTCAGCTGTGGCAGAAACATTATTCTGATCTGTTTAACTGTGTTAAAAGCAACCTCGTACTCAGTAGGCAGCTTAGATAACAATGAAAATGCAATTGTTACTACACAGGAAGTCTATGAGGAAGTCATGAAGCTGGGAGATAATAAGGCATGCGGTATGGACTATTTAACTGCTGAATACTTAAAATTTGCTTGCAAAAAACTTTATCCTCTGCTTGCTATTTGTTTTACTGGGCTGTTAGTCCATGGTATTCTACCTGACTCCATTCTATCTGTTGTATTAGTGCCTGTTGTTAAGGATAAAGCTAGTAAATTAAACAGTTCTGAGAATTACAGACTTATAGCCTTAGGTAGCATTTTATCCAAAGTGCTGGAGAAAATTTTACAAAATAGGCTGGAACAATACATCCTGACTACTGATAACCAGTTTGGTTTTAAACGTAAACATGGCACAGATATGTGTATTTTTGCCCTGAAGGAGATTTTAGATAAATATAATAGGCAAAATTCCAAAATTTGTATGTGTTTTATTGATGCCTCTAAGCGTTTGATCGTGTTAATCATGAAAAACTATTTAATAAATTAGATCAAAGAGGGGTTCCTAGATTTGTAGTGAGAATTCTGGTCTTCTGGTATGCTCATCAAACGATGAGAGTTAAAAGGAGGAACTCTATATCTACTCCCTTCTATGTGAACAATGGTGTTCGACAGGGTGGAATTTTATCCCCGTTTCTCTTCAACATTTATATGGATGATCTATCACTGCAGTTAAATGAATGTGGAACAGGGTGCTTAGTTGGTAACTCTCTCATTAACCACCTTATGTATGCAGATGATTTAGTGATTCTTTGTCCATATAGTGCTGGTCTTCAATAGCTATTGAGGATATGCTCACAATATGGGATAGATTTTGACATCAAATATAATGTAAAAAAGAGTAATATTATGATTGTCAGAGGCAGGGAAGACAGAAAATTAGTATTTCCTGACTTCTTCCTGTCTGACATTGCCCTTAAAGTGTGTAATGAGGCAAAATATTTAGGCCATTACATAACCGATGATCTCTCAGATGACAAGGACATTTACAGACAAACACGTTGGCGCGTAAATTCAGTATGTGTTCAGTGCCTGTGAAGACCTCCCTGTTTAAAGCTTTTTGTACCCCTTTATACACTGCCCACCTGTGGCGGTGCTATAAAAAAGGCAGCATGCGGAGACTTACAGTGGCCTACAATGACAGTATGAGGTTGCTGTTAAAAGCTCCTAGAAGCTGCAGTGCTAGCCAAATGTTTGCTAATGTTGGTGTACCCACTTGCTCTGCTGTAATAACCCAGAGGAAAATGTTACTGCTCAAAGCTTGCTCCTTTATGGCTATGGAGCCGTAACGGAGCTCAATGAGAGTTCTCATTTCAGTCTCGTCGTCGTCTTTTTTGGTCTCAAACATTTCTCATTTGTTTCTCCTAAAATTCCTGAGGATCAACAGGTGAGATTTGAGACTTTACCGCTTAAACCTTGCTGCTTTCCAGCACTGAGGAGACATTCTGGAACTTCACTGAGAGCTTGATGAGATCTCCTTTGAAACTTACAGGGAGCCCAAGTTGAGATTTCTCCTGAGAAACAGCTGCAGAAACAGGAGAAATCAGCCACAGCCTCACTTTGGTCTCACAGAGATCTCATAGTTGTCTAGGAGAAATGAATGAGACACTACTGAGATCTCTTTTACAATTTTCGTTTCCTCTGGGAAGGAATCTTATATATAGATATATGTGTAGGGTATCTGACTCTGTAAATAGTATTATTTTAGCCTTAATCAGCTCTGAACTGAGCTCTACCAGGTTCTCATCTAGAATGTGGAACCACTGGCGTTCAAGCCTGTATGTAAATATATGATGTGTGTGTGTGTACATGTATGTGCGTATATGTATTTTATTCTATTCTATTTATTTATTTTTTTTCCTTGTGCTGTGTTTGTTGGTGCTATGGACCTCTCATGAGATGTGTCCCTAATAAAAAATTGAATTGAACTGAATTGACAACACAGGAGTGGCTTGGGGACAAACTCTGTGAAGGACCTTGAAGCCAATCAAACGGTTGTACCGGCTACATTACCACATCAGGCCACACCCAGGCATCTTATAACAGAAATTTGACAGGAAACACAAACACTTCTGGTTGGCAGTTCACTTGTTTTGAGAGAGGAATAATTATGCCGTTTTCATTAGTTAGATTTCGCAAAAATCCTCAAGGGGAACTTGAAAAATGCTCAGTTTCAGCGTTGAGAGATTTGGCTACAAGGTATGGAATCATCTTGTCCGAAGGAGGCAGAAAAGATCCCCTAAGGAAAGAGTTAATTGATGGGTTCATCTTAAAAGCGGTGGAGCTGTCAGAACAAGCTGCAGCGGGAGCTAATGCTCAAAACGCGGATGTGGGAGCTGCGGCGGGTGCTGGTGAGAACCCTGAACCGGTCTCTGATGGTCATGCAGGTGTGTCCGATGAACGTGTAATCCAAGAAATAAGGACAGTGGAAGATCTGTCTCGCAGGACCGCGAGTCTTCAAATTACAATAGCTGCACCTCCTGCATCTCCTGAATCTCCACCTGGGCCGGCTGCAGACGCACGGCGTTAGTCCCACCTTTCCGTGAGTTGACTCTAACAGCTGCAGCTTTAAACTGTATTTCAGACATGTGATCTAGTCGGCAAGAAGTTAGAGATATTGATAAAACTGCCAACCAGAAGTGTGTTGATGATGGTTTGTTCAGGGCTGCTTTCTCTGCTGCTGCTTTATTATAACAAACACTTAAACAGAGTTTATGTGCTCACCTGCTCACTTAAAAAATCATTTCTGTGTCAGATTCACTCAGGACAGGTGTTAGTGTTCCTGCTGCTGTGGACTGAAGGTGTCCTCTGTGCTGTGATGCCACTCTGCCCTCTAGTGGTGTCCTGCAGTCATTACACTGCAGAGTGTGATGAGTTTGATCTGGACCTGAAGTGAACCAGCCGGATCATCAGGGAACAAAACACCAGCAGACTGATCAGAGTGACGCTCAGAGTTTATCATCACTGAAGAGGACAAACAGGTTCTTCTTCTTCTTCTTCTTCTTCTTCTTCTTCTTCTTCTTCTCCTTCTTCTTCTTCTTCTACAAACACAGCAGCTTGTTTATTATCATTATATCACAGTTCTACTTCTGTATTCTGGTTTATTGTTTGTACTTTACATATTAAAGTCACAACTTCTCATACTCCACTCTGGTCACATTCATTTATACTCAGTTATTCTTCATGGTTAGATGTTTACGTGGTGCTGTAGTCTGTATTTACAGATTTGAGGTTTACTGAGTTAAAACCAGAAAACTCTTTATTGGACCAGGTTTCTGTTTTCTTGTTTTTTATCTGACTCTTCAGTTTGGATGAGCTGCTCAGATAATCTGATGATCTAAAGCAGTTCCTGAAGTTGGGCTGAGTCATAAAATCTGTCCAGGTGCAGATTTAACTGATGAATTGAGAATGTAAACATGAGAACAGCAGCTGTACGTTTCCACTGCTTGTTATGTTGCATAATTACAACTCTGCCAAGTTGGCAAACAGGTTAAATACCTTTTCAATCGTGTTCATTCATGAAGTCGTTCCACTGGAAACACAGAGAGAGAGTGTGTGTGTGTGTGTGTGTGTGAGCAAGAGAAGAGCAAACAAGAAACAGTTTCTTGTCTTTTGCTTTGAAAGTCAACAGGTTTCTTTTTTTTTTTTTGTTGCCTATTAAACAAAGAAATTAAAAAATATATACAAACACATAAAGATAACTGTGAAAGCTCCACTGACGACCCGCCCCGCTGCAGTCCTGCCCATTTGGAGATGTTCTGGTGAGGTTCTGGTGAGGTTCTGGTCGGGCTGGGGGACATATACAGTATATATCGTTATCCTGATGTGAGACTATCTGGTCTTAGATTTTAGATATCGTTACACGGTGATATGACGTTTAAGTTTAAGGAACCTAAAAAAAAATGATCGTCACGTTACTGAGTGTTAATGTGGCGTCAGCTGTATTGAAGTCTACGGGAAAAGAAACCAAACATATCTCGGTTGTATGACCTCTGACGAAGAGAACGACTCAGAGAGGTCAACAGCTGACGTTCTTATCAGAAGGTTGTTGGTTCCTTGACTTTGTTTGGAGAGGCTCCAGTTCTGTTCTGTTCTGTTCTGTTCTGTTCTGTTCTGATCTGTTCTGTTCTGTTCTGTTCTGTTCTGTTCTGATCTGTTCTGTTCTGTTCTGATCTGTTCTGTTCTGTTCTGTTCTGTTCTGTTCTGATCTGTTCTGTTCTGTTCTGTTCTGTTCTGATCTGTTCTGTTCTGTTCTGATCTGTTCTGTTCTGTTCTGATCTGATCTGATCTGTTCTGATCTGTTCTGTTCTGATCTGTTCTAATCTGTTCTGTTCTGTTCTGATCTGTTCTGTTCTGATCTGTTCTGTTCTGTTCTGTTCTGTTCTGATCTGATCTGTTCTGATCTGTTCTGTTCTGATCTGATCTGATCTGTTCTGTTCTGATCTGTTCTGATCTGTTCTGTTCTGTTCTGTTCTGATCTGTTCTGTTCTGTTCTGATCTGTTCTGTTCTGTTCTGTTCTGTTCTGATCTGTTCTGTTCTGTTCTGTTCTGATCTGTTCTGTTCTGTTCTGATCTGTTCTGTTCTGTTCTGATCTGTTCTGTTCTGTTCTGTTCTGTTCTGTTCTGATCTGTTCTGTTCTGTTCTGTTCTGATCTGTTCTGTTCTGTTCTGATCTGTTCTGTTCTGATCTGTTCTGTTCTGTTCTGATCTGTTCTGTTCTGTTCTGTTCTGTTCTGATCTGATCTGTTCTGATCTGTTCTGTTCTGTTCTGATCTGATCTGATCTGTTCTGATCTGTTCTGTTCTGTTCTGATCTGTTCTGTTCTGATCTGTTCTGTTCTGATCTGTTCCGTTCTCAGCTGCCTCTGAAGTGTTCGCTCATGTTCTGTCTGCAAGCTTTTCTTCATCAGAAGTCAAACGATGCAGATATTCTGGGCGTTACTGTGTTTGTACATCATCTAACACGATTCAGACATAACGACCTTCCTTCTTGTTTTAGCTTCCTGGGTTTGAAAGGCTGCGTTAAAGTAAAGTCATGTGATGTCTGAACTCTGCAGACTGTCCTACTTGTTCTAATATTTGTCTTTATCTTGTCTTTATTATTGATCATAAATCTCATTGTGTTTGTGTTGTGTGAAAGTACCAATAGTGATCAATACAGCCTGGCTGCAGTATTAAAGTAGGACCTCTTTGGTTAAAAGTATTGTGACATTTGATTTTGTCTACAAGTCCTTCTTATAAAGTGAAATGCTCTAAATATTGAGGTTTATATGAGATATCAGTAAACTGTGTTATGACCCCACAGGGCCCGGCCCAGCCCGGCCCGGCCCGGTGTTCAGCTCTGTTCTGCTGCACAGTGAATGTTTCTCCTTCCTGAATCCAGCTGGCCAGAAGTAAAGATTATGTAATCTGATGTGGCTCTTATCACAGTTTTCTATAAATGAGAGCTCACAAATACGACCGCAGCTTTTCTATTTTTATCCTCCGTTTGTGTGGGTTTGCGTCAGCGGTGCCGTGTGGGAGGCCGACCCGCAGAACAAAGCTGCCGCCCACAGAGCCGAGCTCATTCACACTCAGAGTCTCAGCATCACATCCAGAACACGCCGTCACCGAGGAGACGAACACAGAGCAGCTTTACATCAGCTCTGAGTTATACTATGAAACAGAAACATCTCTCTGCTCCGACACGCTGACATGTTGCTCAGGGTTTCTGTTTCACACTGTTCCATACAACTAATTACTGATAGTTAAAGAAGAAATCACAAATTACAGCTGCTGATTAATGCACCATTAAAGGAGCAGTGTGTAGTTTTATTAAATAAATGTTAATGAGCAGAGGAAGATCTCTATTGGGCGATTTTAAACAATCAAAATCAACATTTTTTTTGGTACATCCACATCACATACATATTGGGACATACTCAGTTGTTTTCTTGCCTACTAAATAATATTGTAGTGTGGTTACTGGAATGCAGGTTAGATCTCAAGAAGCTCTGAGATCTGTGTGTTCAGCAGCTGCAGCGAAGACTTCTGCTTTAAAAAAGGGTGTAAATAATATATTTTCACATCAGTTTGGGCTCTCTGGGCTTCTGGAGACTTGGACAACGACACTTCATCTGACTTTATATCATCAGGAGGTGACGACTCCATAAATCTGCTTAGAAATCCTCCAAGCAGATGCTTCTTACATGTGCAAAACTTGCCTTAGAAACATCATGTTTTTAAGTTTTCTTCAGTATCACAGTGATCCAGTGAAAGTTGTCTGAACATCTACAGGTTCACTGCTAACAGCTGATTCTGCAAAGTTTCAATTGAGTTTTTGAGTATTTTCATCTATTTTTTGGTTATTTTTTTATGTTTTAAATCAAGTCTCCAGTTACTTCAGGCGTTTGTAGACTACAAGACTTCTCCTGACTTTATATCATCAGGAGGAGAGGAGGACATTTACATTTTGGGGTTTAGGCGCCTTTAGATTGAGGGTTTTCTACCTGCTCATCTTCCTCAATTAAAGCATCTTTTTGACCCGTACTGTAATGTAGATAGATACTTTATTTATCCCGAGGGAAATTCAAGTATTCAGTAGCATACAAGATACAAAAAAAGAGGAGTGCTACATGAGTGAACTTTGCTGTGATTCACTTCTAGTTGACCTGAACACTAAATTGAAATAAATCCTCAAACAAAAACTGCCTTTTTTCTTTCAAGCAGGTGATTATTGGAGGGAACTCCTGCAAAAGGCAGCAGGTGTGTGTGTGTGTGTGACCTCACTATGAATGGGGGATCTGTGTGTGTGTGTGTGTGCTGAACCTCCACCCAGAGACCTGAAACATGTCGTCAGCTGCTGTGACGGATGACGACACACACACACACACACACACACACTCTCAGTAGCGGAGCAGCGACAGCAGAGGGAGTGTGATCAGTGTGTAGGACCTCGACTGACACACAGCCGGCCGAGTGAGCCGGCGAGTTCACCGGAGCAAAACATGTTTTTCTCCACTGGAGTTGGCCTGCCTGCTGTGATCCAGCAGAGGGGGGGAGGGGGTATTTATAGGCTGATAATGAGCATGTGTCCTTCAAGACCACGCTGTCCACACTCACAGGCCCGCAGGAAACACACGCACAACAAGTCAAACTCAGGACAGAACAAGTGACAGACCGGCAATAAAACTCCACAGAGGGTTTGGAAAAACAAAAATGAGTTTATTAAGACAACAAAAAAAGGCCCTGAAAACTCAGGAACATTATCAGGTACTTCGTTACGAAGCAGTCGTGGCGATTTTTCTTTTACACAGAAGAAGAAACAAATAGAAAATAAACTGAACTCCTGGTCGGAATTCCCAAACAAGTGAAAGCACCACAGAAGTGTTGTCATGTGACGGCCGACCTTTTCCCCCCAAAACCTTACAAACAAAACAGCTACACATCAGCAGAGCGCTGTGGGAACAGGGCGGGTTCACTCTGCGCTCCCACGGCTCGCCGCCACGTGCTGGACGTCCATCATCCCCTTCAGAAAACAAAAAACTATATAACAGAGGAGAAATGTGGAGCTGCTGCTGCTGACAGGAGGCGCAGTGTGTCGTCCTTTAACGCCCCAAACATGAACCTGTGAGGGGGAATAATCAGATCCATGAGCTCAAACCAGCGTAACTAAAGGCTCATTCCACCAATGTGTGAATGAGTTAAAGGACAACACAGTGAACAACATGGAGGAGCACCTCCTCCTCCTCCTGCCTGTGCAGCAGCTATTAACACCGGCTCAGATTGTAAACAAAATGGACATCCAGACCTCCCCCTTTATAACGGCCTGCTCCCCCCTCCCCTCCCCCCTACACGTGAACAATCCCGGGATGCAGTGGTAAATAAGAAATGAATGAGCCGGGACTTCCTGCCGCCTCTCACCGTGACTCACCCTCCACCAGCAGGAGAGAAAACCTTTTGTTCGAGACTTTCACTGAAACACGTCTCACAACAACAGCCGCCTTTGAATCAGGTCAACGCTTCTCCTGCTTTCTGTCTCGTGAAAATGGCGGTCAGGTGAGCTCCTGGTGGCGTCAGAGCTCCACTGCACCCGGACCGTCTGACCCACACGGCGACATTCAAACATAAACAACACGGCTCATTAGCCGGGCGGCTAGCGAGCCAGCTAGCTAGGCTAACAGCTAGCCGACGTAGCGTAACAACCGTTACAGGATAATGGATGAAATTAGAAAACGTAGCTACCAGTCCTGTGAAAATTTTAGCTCTAAACAGTCTCATGTGTGTGGACAGTCTGTGAGTCTGTGTCCACCCGGGAGGGAGACCCGGTCCCCGGTCCGGCCGTCACGGTATCAGCACGGCACATTGTCCGCCGCCTTGGGGAAATCTCCACAGTCTGCGGCGGAGAACTGCAGCCTCCTCACGGCCTCTTTAATCAGGTTCCCCGATAATATTAGCTCTTGGAGCAGCCGGTGCGGGTCGTCCTCCTCCACAGTGATCCGCTTTTTGTTCCACGGTTTGATTTGGTCCCAGTCCTGCTCGCCGTTAGACCCGGGGATGTTATACGGGCTTGCCCTGCTGCTCCCCCGGCGTCCCCGGTTCCGGAGCCGCATGCAGCAGCCGTTGCGTCTCTGCGCCGGAGCCGTCACGCTGCCGCCGATGATGGCCGCCGGTTTGACGCCGCCGGTGGTTCCGCCGGTGAGCCCGTGCAGACACGACATAGACACGGACACAGTCTTCTGGTGGCCGCCGCTGTTGTTGTGGAGCTGCAGCGCCTCGCCGATTCTCGTCACCAGCGCGTCCACCTCTTTGGAGTCGACGGTGACGGACTGCTCCAGAAAGATGTAGTTCTCCTTTCGACACGGCATCGTGGCGGGTTGTTGTGACTCGGTTCTGGAGGGTGTTTGTCGGTGTGTTGTTGTCGGTGTGACTGAGAGCCGCCGGGCCGCTGCTCGCTCTCTGCACGCCGCTCGGCACTGACCAACAAGCTGAGTTGATTTGTAAACAATGGGTGACGCGTCGTGGACCGTACCATGTTCCCCGCGAGAGGGAGGGGTGTTCTTTCAACCAAAATAACCAGCACAATGACACGTGACGCACTCATTGGATCATTAAGATAATATTTTATAATGTGTCAGAATCATACACAACTTTAAAAAGCAATAGCTGATTCACAAGCGCGTTTTTATGTGTCTGTGCCGGTGATGTGATTTCCGTCTCCCCCTGAACACGCCGCCGCCGTGGTCCGCTCCCTTCAAATGGACATTACATAAGTCCCAACTGTCTGCTGCTGTCTGTCCGGGCAAAACAAACAAAAGCGCGTTTTCTCCTCAAAACAAAATGGTGAAGTCATGTTGAATCCGCCGCAGACAGCCTCTCACCTTCATCCATTATTATCATCATCATCATTATTATTATTATTACCATCTATGTTAAACCGAGCACATGCTGTAATTAGAACACACATGAATATAACACAGAATATGTTGTGTAACTCAGTGTTGCACCAAATTCTGTGACCCAATAAGGAATTCCAGTTTTACAGCCTTCACACTCTTTATTTTGAGAGCAGCCGACACCACAAATGATTCATGAAGATGGATTCACACATTTTGAAAGCAACACATAAAAAATAGAGATGTGACCCAAAAGA